>NC_056743.1:1471988927-1472063927 GCF_019279795.1 Protopterus annectens
ACTATTATGAGTACTGTCACACCCACTACAGCCACCATTGCCATACCCCACAAGGCCACATGATGTTATTCACCTTACAGGTACCTTGTAACACTCATCACACTAGTAGTCCTGTGCCACCTGCAATAACTGCATAATAATGTGGTACTACAGCTTGATGGGTAGGGGTTCCAAATACAACACTGGCAACTGTGAACATGTGTGTGCATGTGTGTGTGTGTGTGTGTGTGTGTGTGTGTGTGTGTGTGTGTGTGTGTGTGTGTGTGTGTGTGAACAGCATTCTCTGTATGTTTGCTTAACATAATATCCTCTGGGGTTAAGGGTGTTAGCAATATGAGGTGTGTTCCACCCACCACACTTACCATTGTCCACTCTACTAGAGCTGATGTCAACCACCATAGAGTTAGATACAACCCCTCAGCCATATAAGCTGTGAGGCACATGCAAGAACTGTTACACAGACCTGGAAAATATGTGCAGATACAGCTGTACCTCAGCAATGACAAGGTCAATGTGTTATAACATTGCCATACCCCTTGTTGGTGGTGTCTGCAGGGCCACATCCTGCAGACACACAGACACCTGGAACACAGACAGAATACAGAATGTGAGAACACATTCGCTTAGTGTTACTAACACCAATAATGCATCATTGCTGAAAAGGCACACACACACTCTGATGTATACCCATTACAAATGCCAGATGACAGAACCTCACACAGCATTAAATAGCTACACAATACTAAAGTTACCCTGTGCATCAGACCCATGTTAGCATGTCCCTGCATCTATGGTATGGATGGCAGGGATGTAGCACAGGTATCATCATATGCACAGGGTGTTGTGTGGGTTTGCCAGAAGCCTAGGCTGGGCCATATGGTTGACATCATGTGTGAGTGTTTGGGGGGGTGTTCATTAAATGGGCTGTGCAGGGGTGGTGTGTGTGTGTGTGTGTGTGTGTGTGTGTGTGTGTGTGTGTGTGTGTGTGTGTGTGTGTGTGTGTGTGTGTGTGTGTGTGGTGGGGGACTTGTTTGATGGTGATGTGTGTGTTTCTATGCACACAATCACGCCATGTGGGTGCCCTACACCGGGGTATTCTGGACAGCTGTGGGCCATACATGGCAGGGTGTACAGTTCACATCTCTGGCCATGGGCACAAGGACTGGGCCTGTCAAGGGTATCACTGGCACCACCAGGGCTGAGTCCAGATGCATTACTACTCCCTGATGGTGACTGCTGCCTGCTGGATCCACGTCTCTGTTGGAATCGGCCAGGATCAAGTGCACATGGCCTGCTGCGTCATTGCATGGACAGCATACCCCCTTCAGTAGTGCTGGTAGTACTTCCAGTATGGAAACATGATGGTGCACAGCCACATAGACCCTCAGCTGATCGTGGTGCTGCCCTACATCCATGTGGCTGCTGGCCATCATCTGCCAAATGCTCAAGCACAGATATTCCATGGTTGAGGAGTGCCAAGGTCTCCCCACCATCTACCCATGACCTCAGTACACTCACGGATGGCTGCAGTGAGTTCATGAATATTGGCAAGGACACCAGGTCTGGATATTGCTGCTTTGGCACTTGCAACAGGGGCATGATGGGCTGCAATCCTCCTCTGAGCACCCCTGCCTATCTGCCTGTGTGGGACCTCATCAGCACTCTGGCTATAGCTAATGCCTGTACCCTCACTTGCCATAGTCACCACAGTAGCTTGTTCCATGCCACCACCTGTGGCAACTGTTGATGGGGTATGTGTGGGTATTGTGACTGTATGCGGGGATGGGGTTGACAATAGTGGGATGCCAACGGATGGCACAGATTCAGCCCCTGACAACCCAAACTGTGCCTCAATATGAGTATCATCATGGTCAGAGTCTGCAGAGACACTGACATTAGTATCAGAGCAGGAGGGACCACAGCCAACATGTCCATCTCTGAAGGAAAAACAACATATGTAAATTACTACTGGCACTATAAGGTTTGCTGGTACATACACACACACACACACACACACACACACACACACACACACATGCATACACACGCACACACACACATACAGGTGAGGTGCCTCAAAGGCATTACACAGACCTCACATTAGCTGACTGGGGGCATTCATGACACATAGTCAGACAATAACATACACACTCTGGCAGACCTTCAGCATCATTGCCGTGCAGCCCTTTCCAATTACAGTTACTACTAATATACATCTCTGGGATACGTGAGTGGTGTAGTAGGTGATGGTCTTTCACCTAGCACACACTTCACCCATGTAAATTATTGATGTTCACCTGTATAGCACTGTGGCAACTCCTACAGAACATACCTCCCAACTGTACAGGTTTTTGCTGAATGTCTACATGTGTGGCTCATACGTGTGATCTGTTTCTCATAACTCCTGTGTTTCTCTGATACATTTCTGGGTTGACCTGTGGATTGGTGCCATTAATTAATGTCCTAATTTGAGGTGCAGACTGCATAACCTGCAGTACATGTATGTTAAAACAAAGCCAGTTACTAAAACAACTTTCTTAGCTTACACTGGATATAGTAAGTGTACACGTGCACACCAGTTAACATGCCGGGTTTGCATGATATGTCACATGAGACGTCAGAAATCAGGTCATAACATTGCCATCATGTCATATGACATATAACCTGTGCAATCCAATTGAAGAACATACACATCAGTTACAGGTAACATGGTAAATGAAATAGGTACAATAGGCTGGTTGCATGAGTTTGCACACCCTTAAAGTAATAGTCTGTTAAAGCACCTTTTAATTTAATCATGGTATGCAGTCCTCTTGGGAAGGTGTCTATCAGCATGGCACATCCTGACTTGCCAATGTTTGCACATGCAAAACACCTCCAACTATGTCAGATTGCAAGGACATCCCCTGTGCACTTCCCTCTTCAGGTCTCCCTGCATATATCCTATTGGATGTAGGTGTGGGCTCTGACTCAGCTAGTGCAGAAATCTGCATGTGTTCTGGTGAAGCCATCCTTTTGTTGATTTTCATGTATGGTTTGGGCCATTGTTGTGTGAAAGGTGGAATTCCTCACCATGCACAGCTATGTGGCAGACACCAGAAGTATTGGAGCCACAAGGGACCAGTGTTTGGAACTGTTAATAATCCCCACTAACTTGACTACAGCCCAAGTTACAGCTGGTGAACAGCAATCCCAAAGCAGGACACTGCCATCACCATGCTTCGCTGTGGGGGTGGTGTTGTTGTGATGATGTGCAATGGTGTTATTGCGACAAACACACCTGTCAGACTTGTGGCCAAAGAGGTCAATCGTGATCCCATATTACCATAACATATTTTCCCACTTGCTTTTCTGGAGACCTGATGCATTGTTTTTAGACTTTCATTTGGCCTGGGTATTGTTTGGTGTGAGGAACTTCTGCCATCTTCCAACCCTACCCTATAGGCAGGACATATGGAGACCATGGAAGATTGTTGTGACATGCAGTACACATCCAGTATGTGCCAGAGATTCCTGCTACTCCTTCACTGTTGCTGTAGGGCTCCTGGCAGCCTCCCTGGCCAGTTTTGGTCTTGTATTCTCATAGACAATGGTGGGATATCCACTCCTTCACAATGTCACTGTAGCCCCATATTTCCACCACCTTTTGATGACTGCACTATGGTCCATGGTATGTGCAATGCTGTGGAAATGTTTTGGTACATTTCTCCAGGCTGTTACATCTCAAACATATGGTCCCTTAGCAGCTTTGTCAGGTCTATGCAAAACAAGGCTGTTGCTGTAGCAGGTAACTGGGTATATATTAGGATAATCCTGGCAGGACAGCTGACCATTATTTGCTGTTAATCACAGGGTCTCTGTAATTGATGGCAGGTGTGTACCCAGTAAGATGTACTGCTGTAGTTATATTGAAAGCTGACTCAACACAGTAGTAGCTTCAGCCTGTGCATACATATGCATCTAGGTTGTTGTACTGTTGTTATGTGTCATTATTGTTCCCCTAACAGGCTTGTGTGCTTTACAATTGAATTGTACAGGTTATCGGTCACATAAAAGGTTGGCAGTATTTTGAACTTGTCTATTGTGCTGTCATGCTTGTATATCACAACTAACTGGCATTCTAACAGGTGTGTACACCATTTATATGCACTGTATGGCACTCATTTATACAATATGACCCTAGTTTTTGGCCTTTGTCCTCCCATTTTGTTAGCATTTGTGCAGATGTCCTGCAATGACAGGTTGTGAGGTATGCTACATATATGTGACATCTCCCCAGCAAATAGGCCCCTGTCATGACCACCATGATGCAATGCAGTAAACACCACCAAATGTGAACATGCAGATATTGCCAAATGGCTGAGTGTACCAGTTGTGTGCATGATCACATGCATTAACTTTAGCACGCCTGGGGTACTGGTGAGCTACAACAGAAAAATTGCATACTTACCGGCTTCAGGCTGCTGTTCATGTGCAGACCAGAGGGGCCTATGTAGTTGTGAGGGAAAGGTATTGTCAGCAGATTCACATTAGGCAGTGGTACAAGATGAATGCTACATTTCTGCACAGGTACAGTACACATTATGATACTACACAAATTCCTATCCTTCACCATAGATGTGTATTTATGTGCATTACTACACCCCACCCACTAATCCATTTTACACTGACATATGCATCTAGACACTCTATAGAAAACAGTTTAAATGCTACCTCATTACATTGATATGCACTTTGGCCTTACCTGGATGCTTCTGTCATGTTGCATGGGTGTCACCCACCTCCACGACTGCTGTTTCTCATGTTTGAGTTTGTGTGGGGACTATCCCAAAGTTGACAAGGAGCTCAGTTGTCACCTTAAGTGGGGCCTGTGTGGCTGCCCCCCCCCCCACCAGTAGCAGTACGGTGCCTCATAACAGCAGCAGCTTTTTGCCGGGCACAACATATCAGGTCAGTTGTTCTATGCCTGACCTGATCATATGTGTATCCATGGTGGCCCAAGATGTTCACTCTGTGGGCTATCTCATCCAACAGGGCAGGCTGCTCCTGCAGATTTTGTTGCCGCTGCATGGCACCTGAAGACATAAACAGGGAAACACACCACAGGACTTCAGACATTGCCCAGAGTTTTTTACAGAGCCAGCATATGAATATGGACTATCATCAGCCACCACTTACAAACACTCATACCCCTGTACCTGGCAGCACTGTAGGAATATGCATTGTACTCCTGGTCCTGATGTGTCATATTCCCCCCAATGAGGGGCATGTACATTGCATTAACCACCATTCATCATTCACGCTTGTGTAGAGGGATGACAGTGGCCGTGTTCCTTGCAGAAGGGATGTCAATGGTGCTCAGGCCTTGCTTACATACAGTGTGTGGGTGGTCATATATCTGTTTGTAGTAGGCATGGACACAAGGTCAGAACACAGTTGGCCACCTCTACAATGTCAACATGATACTCATGCTTATTATACTACCCATGTCTGTGTCAGGGCAATGCCACAATCAGTAGCTGTAGAAGTGTAACTCTGTTGGATGCACAGAAACTAAGGTTACACACATGTACAACATGTACAGCTTATTTACCTGATGTTTTGCATCCCATGTCAGTTGTTATGAGGCAGCCAGGTACACCTACCCATACATACATATATATGCACATGTAATACCTGCTATACATTTTTGTTCAATGTCAGTATGGCACACTGTAATTACAGTCTTGCTGCTCAGTCAGTCATGTCAACCTATTAGGGCAGGGCATCTGGAGGGCACCACACATACATGATGTGCTCTGGGTCAAAATTAGTGACACTGTCTTCATATTTCTGTAACACACATATGTCATTTCATAGTGCAGTAGCCTTTGCATTCACAGACATACCCTGGAGGATGTCTGACGCTCATATGGCAGACAGAAAGGAGAAAGGCTAGGGGTGTTGTAGTAAGGATGGGAACTGTTAATGTTGTGAGTAACTAGAGTTCCAGATACAGATTTGCTGTATCCAGGACTGTTTGTAAGCATCTGAGCCCCCCAAGCCTTTCTGTGTTGGAGGGAAGCCTTCTCACTTATCAGTGGGAGAGTTAAGCATTAGGTAACCTGTCTACCACATAATGAGTGGTTTTGGCCCAGAATTTGTAATTTTTGGCCGTTTGAGCAATCTTCCATCTCTCTCAACTTTCTGATTTGAAAGCCTGCATTTGCACTTGTTTCTGTCCTGTAACTCATCTAGTGCAGATACAGATTCTTAGTTTTAGCACTTAAATTTGCTTATTCATACTCAGCACTTGTTCAGAACTTGTAAGCACTAAATAAGCTACTAGTTACTATAGCATTCAATTTTCCTCATTACCTAAAGGAAAACAGTTTTTGTACTTACTTTTCTCACTGGCATTGAGAAAAACAGCACTTGTACTCACTTTCCTCACTAATCTAGAGGAAAATAGTTTTTTATTCAAGCATATCCAAGGGTCAGCTCCCAGTGTTCTCCCCTGTCTATCTGATGAATCTGGGCATCTTGAGGCAATGTAGAAATTGCCTCATGTACACAGACAAACCTCTCCTCCTACCACCCAACACTACAACCTGTGAGAGATGCACTTATCTAGCCAAACTGGAGGTAAAGCTCTCTCCAACCAAGACTGAACCTGACAGTCATGAGGAGAAGGTAAACATTTGCACCACACCACACTCATCACATAGTCTCACTACATCAACACCACCAAAATCCACACATAGAAACTCAAAAACATTCACGGAGGTTCTCAACAATAATTTGCCTAAGCAACAGAGACCTCCAAAGCAGAAACACAAGCAACCTCCATCCCCAACACAACCCAAATGACACATAGCCCACAGATTCAGTGTGCTACTCAAACACAGCCAATAAGGCAAAACAACATACCCAACACACTAGTCATAGGTGACTCTATAGTCAGGCACACTGATGTCCCACTCACCAGGCTAAACAAGGAGAAGGTTACTGTCAGCTGCCTGTCGGGTGCCAGGATCCGCCACATAACCCACGCACTCAGGTTACTCCACAACAAGTACAAATATGACTCTGTCATTGTCCATGTTGGTGTGAATGACCTGAGATGTACCTCCCTGGACTACATGAAAAGAGACATGGAAAAGCTCTGCGATCTTGTAGCAATGGCAGGTATGACCCTAGCCCTGAGTAGCATTCTGCCATCGCCCAGAATGATACTGCAGTACAAGGACAAAATAATTGATTTCAACAATTGACTAAGCTTCTGGTGTCATTCAAAGGGGATCCAGTATCTGTCTGCTTGGGATGACATGGTCGACAGACCACAATGCTTTGCCACAGATGGCCTGCACCTGTCGCCCCTAGGATTCCGGATACTGGCTAAGGCTCTTGCTGTCCCTATAGTGCCTTTTTTAGGCAGGGTTCAAGTAACAAATTCACCACCATAACAGGAACAGGCAAGCAAAAACTGAGGGTAATGCTACTCAATGCTAGAAGTCTAAATTTCAAAATGCACTCACTCGAGGCACTCCTTAAAATGGAGAACATCGATATCTGTGCAGTGACTGAGACCTGGTTCAAGGCTCCAGAGAGCACCTCTGCACTACCAGGCTATAATTCATACCACACTTTTCGGCCATCTAACCTGGACCGAAACACCAAAGGTGGGGGTGTGTCCATATTCATTAAGGATATCTACACCTCCAGGGTAGTTGCTCAGCATAATGCATCCGAGGTTATCCAAGTGCAACTAACTCTTGGCAAAACTGCAATCCAAATTGTAGCTTGCTACAGATCCCACACCATGCCCCAGGATTCCCACTCCTCTTTTCTTGATGTACTGGAAAATATTAGGGTTCAACCAAACACCCTAATAATGGGCGACTTCAACTACCCCACCATTAACTGGGAAAACTACTCATGTACTAACTCCTTAGTGCAACGCTTTCTGGAATTCATAAACTCCAATGCCCTAGATCAACTTATCCACACCCCCACCAGGGGCAACAATATCCTAGACCTTGTCATTACCAACATGAGTGACTGGTGTTCCACACCTGAAGTCAACTCCTCGTTGGTCCGATCCGCCCATAAGCTAATCACCCTTGATATCCACATCCCACCCCCACCCCCCATTAAGGAAACCACAGTAAGAAATTTCTCCAAAGCCAACTTCATGCTTCTTAAGTCAGAAGTAGTGAACTTCATGACACCCATGCAGATGGACAATACAGTTACAACTGCTGAATCCTGCGCAAATGCTCTCTTTAAGCACCTACATGAATGCATGGATCGTGCTATCCCAAACAGAACCAAGATGCTATCCTCCAAAAAAAGGAAGCCAATCTGGTGATCCCCTGCCATAAACAAACTGTACAACAGAAGGAAGAAACTGTTGCAAAAGAGACGAAAATCCCATGAGTGGAGGAGCTCCCTGGTCAGCCTCAGTAAAAAGCTGAAATCCCTTATAAGATCCTCCAAAGCTAGCTATGAAAATAAAATTGCCACTAATTCCAAGGACAACCACAAAGCATTCTATAGCTATGTCAAGAATCTCAATGGCAACACCCAGATCTGCTCTGAGTTACAGCACAAAGGCATGAAAATTACAGAACCAACTGATATCGCCAACATCCTGGCAGATAGGTTCAGTGCTAACTTTACCCCCCCCCTTACCCCCTAAAGGGCCCATATCTATACAGGAAGAATGCAGAGTCCCTGTAATCACAACTATGCAGGTGAAAGCTGCACTTTCTAAAGCCAAAAACACAGCATCCATGGGACCAGACAACATCCCAGGCTGCGTTTTACACGGACTTCAGAATGAACTGGCTACCCACTTAAGCACCATGTTCAATAATAGCCTTGCATCAAGCTTTGCGCCCACTGAATGGTGCACAGCAACAGTTATCCCACTCCACAAAGCCATGGAACGTATCATCATGGAACTCATAAACAAAGACATTGGTAACCTCCAAACTCTGGATCCCACCCAGTTCGGGTTTGTGAAAGGCAGTTCATGCCTCCTGAACCTGATCAACTTCTTTGAGGTAGTCACCAAAGCCGTAGATGAGGGTAAAGTGGTTCACACAGCCTATCTTGACCTCGCCAAGGCTTTCAACACCATCCCCCATTATGGAATTATAGCTAAACTCAATAAACTAGGCATAAATCCCTACGTCACAAGATGGGTTGCCAACTGGCTCACTGGCAGAACCCACACTGTAAAAGTTGCAGACTCCAAATCTGACCTCAAACCAGTGACAAGTAGAGTACCACAGGGTTCCGTCCTGGGACCACTCCTGTTTGGTATCTACCTCTCTGAAGTACAGGCTAACACAGAAGGCCTCTGGCTAATGAAGTTTGCAGATGACTGCAAACTAGGAGCCATAGTCAAGTCCCCAAATGATGTGAACATCCTACAAAAGGGCCTCTCTGAGACAGATGCCTGGTGTTAGAGCCATGGCCTTAAGCTCAATGTCAAAAAGTGCAGTGTCATCCCCTTTGGTAAAAACTCTGTACTCATGAACTACCACATAGGCAGCAATCTACTTAACACCGAATGCATGATTAGAGACCTTGGGACCCAGGTAGACAGTAGTCTCTCCTTTGATAGTCACATCGCCACAGTAGTCAGGAAGTCCTTCTACATGGCACACCTCATCATAAAAGGGTTCTCATCCAGGAAAAAAGAGGTCATCGTTACCCTCTACTCATCACTAATTAGACCCATTATAGAGTACAACGCCCCTTTTGGAATGTACCTCACAAGACATCTGCAGCAGCTGGAAAGGCCACAGAAGTACCTCACAAAGAGGATTACTGGACTCAAACAAATGCCCTACACTGACCGCCTCAGAAAACTCCAGCTTTACTCTGTAGCATATCACCTATTCAGAGGTGATCTCTGCCTAACATATAAAGCTATGTCAAACCCAGAGCTGTTGGACATGCTACACCTAAAGAAATCCCAGTCCCTCAGAGCTACACGCTCTAGGGACCTAAACCTTGTCACCATAATAAACAGGACATGCTGGAGGGATAGATTCCTATCCCAGAGACTTCCCATACTCTGGAACAGGCTGCCCATCTATGTCAAGCAAAGTTCTTCATTAGCACTCTTCAAGAAAAGTCTTGATGAGTGGATGGGAAATAGGAAATACACCCCGGGGATCACTTATGTGTGTCTGCTCATCAGTGGCACAGGAAAATAACTTGCTTGGGTGGCGTAAGCCAGGGAACCCTGTTGGCTAGGCTTGCGTAGGCCCTTGGGCCGATAGCCTAGTACCTACCTATGAACCTATGAGTATGACTGGTATGGGGACATAGCTAGCTGATATGCTGGACAGAGGGAAGGTGGATATATTGTATGTGCCAGAGACCAGATGGACGCGGTGTACTGCTGTGTGTATCAGAGTCAGGTACAAACAATTCTATCATGGTGTGTATGGGAGGGGAAATGGTGTAAGGGTTAACCTGAAGGAATTATGCCAAGAGTGTTTGTGGAGGTGATAAAAGTGTCAGGTAGAGTGATGTTTAGGAAGCTGGGAATTGATGGTGTAATGATGGCAGTTGTTAGTGCATATGCTCTGCTAATTGCATGTGTGATGGATGAGACAGACGTACGTTGGTGTGGTTGGAGGAAGTGGTGATGAGTGTACCCAAGGGTGAGAGAGTGGTGATTGGAGCAGATTTCAATGGACATGTTGGTGACGGGGACAGGGGGGATGTAGAAGTGATGGGTATGCATGGTGTTAAGCAAAGGAATGCAGAAAGTAAGATGGTGGTGGAGTATGCAACAGAGGTTTGGCATGGCTGTGGTGAATACATAGTTTTACAAGACTGAGGGACATAGGGTGACATACAAGAGTGGAAGAAGATGCACACAGTTGGATTATCTCCTATGCAGGTGGGCCTGTTTGAAGGGGATTGGTAACTGTAAAGTGGTGACAGGGGAAAGTGTAGTTAGGCAGCATGGAATGTTGGTCTGTGGGATAACATTAGTGATTAGGATGAGGGGGGGAGGGAGTGTGATGGCAGCACCATGGATCAAATGGTGAATATTGAGAAAGGGGGATTGTGAGGTTGAGTTCAGGGAAGAGTTACTACAGGCAGTGAATACTTAGCAAATATATGAGTAACTACATCCAAACTAGTAAGGGAGATGAGTAGAATGGAGCTTGGTGTGACATCTGCATAAAGGAAGGAGGACAAAAGACCTGGTGGTGGCATGAGGAAGTACAGGGGAGTATACAGAGAAAGAGGTTGGCCAAGGAGAAGTGGGATTGTCAGACAGATGAAGAAAGTAGACAGGTGTATAGGGAGATGGGGTGCATGGCCAAGAGAGTGGTGGCAAAGGCTGAGGATGGGGCATCTGAAGGGTTGTATGTAAGGTTTGACACCAAGGATGGAGAATAGGACCTGTATCGATTGGCTAGAGAGAGGCATGTAGCTATGAAGGATGTCCAGTAAATAAGGCTGATAAAGGATAATGGTGGAAGTATACTCACAATTCAGGAGAGTGTGTCGAGCAGATAGAAACAGTACTTTGATGGGCTGTTAAATGAAGATAAGAGAGAGAGAAGGTTGGATGATGTGGGTATGGTGAATCAGGACATGCAACAGATTATCAAGGGGGAAGTAAGGATAGCTATGAAGAGGTTTAGGAATGGGAAAGTTATTTGTCCAGATGACATACCTGTGGAAGCATGGAGGTATTTAGGACAAATGGCAGTGGTCTTTTTACCCAGATTGTTCACTGTAATCTTGGAAAGTGAGAGGATGCATGAGGAGTGGAAAAATGTGTTTTGGTATGGATTATGAGAATAAGGGTGGTGTTCAGAACTGTAGTAACTACAGAGGGATAACACTGATCAGTCACAGCATGAGGTAATGGTAAAGGGTGATAGAAGCTAGGTTAAGAAGGGAGGTGAGGATTACTGATAAGCAGTATGGTTTCATGCTAGGAAAGAGCAGTACCGATGCGATGTTTGCTCTGAGAGTGTTGATGGGGACATACAGAGAAGGTCAAAGTAGCTGCATTGTATCTTTGTGGACTTAGAGACAGCATATGACAGGATGCCTAGAGAGGAGTTGTGGTATTGTATGAGGTGGTCAGGAGTGGTGGAGAAATCCGTAAGAATGCTACAGGATATGTACAAGGCTATTGTGAAGGCGGTGAGTTTGGCATTGGTAGTGACAGGTGCATTTAAGGTGGAGGTGGGAGTACATCAGGGATCAGCTATGAGCCCTTTCTTATTTGCAGTGGCAATGGACAAGTTGACAGACATGATCAGACAGGTGTACCCATAGACTTTGCTGTTTGTCAATGACATTGTGCTCTGTACTGAGAGTAGGGAACAGGTTGTGGAGACCATGGAGTGGTGGAGGTATGGTCTAGAGAGTGGAGGAATGATGGTCGGCAGGAATAAGACAGAATATATATGTGTAAATGTGAGGGAGGATAGAGGAATTTTGAGTATGCAGGGAGTACAGTTTGCAAAGGTGAATAGGTGTAAATACTTGGGAACAACAGTTCAGAGTAATGGCGTGTAGGGGAGAGGTGAAGACAAGAGTACAGGTAGGATATGGGTGGTGGAGAAGAGTGTCAGGAGTGATTTGTGACAGACTAGTACCATTAAGAGTGATAGGGAAGGTCTAGAAGAGGATAGTGAGACTAGCTATGTTATACAGGTTGTTGACATTGGCATTGAAAACAGAGGTATGAGTCAGAGCTGGAAGTAGCAGAGTTAATGACATTAAGATTTGCAATGGGTGTGATGAGGGTGGACAGGATTAGTAATTTGTATGTTAGGGGGTCAGCCCAAGTTGGACAGCTTGGGGACAAAGCCAGAGAGTGGTTGGATTATGTTGGTTTCAACATGTGATGAGGAGTTATGAGGCTGCCAGGTAAGAGGAAAAGAGGCAGGCCTGAGGTAAGGTGTAGGTATGTGGTGATAGCGAACATGCAAGTGGTTGGTGTGACGCAGCAAGATGCAGAGGACTGGAAGGCATGGAGACAGATGATCTGCTGTGGCGACCTCTAGTGATTATAGCCAAAAGAACGAAAATGTGATGTAATGTCAGTGTTCACAGGTTTACAATTATTTGTCAGACATAACACAACTCTTGATATCATAACTACAAATATGAGGCACACATATGGTCAGTGTGCATAACACTGGACAGTTGAATGATATGAACTCAGTATATCACATGCAGTTCAACACACACAGCTGCATCAGTATTTCAGTAAGCAAATACCCTGTATAGGTCCATCACATGTCTGAGACAAACGTGTATTGACAATTAACATATGGATATCTGCAACATCCCATTAGCTGGCCTAGCAGTGTCACAGTCAGTATTGTGCAACACACACTCCAGTAGTGGTCATATGTGAGCCATCCTTTCCTGGGGTGACTCAGGGCCCTGAGCTGTGTTCTATGTCACTGCAGACAGACACAGATGCTATGACCATAGGTTCTGCTCAGCAATATATCAATACAGCATGTGGTGTTGAGACATAATATTGTTTGAACTTCCACTTTTCTATGTTTACATACCCCCTACTACATTCCATTACATGCTTGTTTGACATACCTGTATTTTCTTTTTTTAACAGTTCAGTTGGTATAATCCATCAGTTTTAGTCTCTCTCTCTCTCTCTCTCGAAACGCCCCTTGTCCTTCCTGTGAGGAGGACAACATGGAGGTGTGTGACAAATAGCATTACAGAGGGTAGTTGGAAATACTTCTTACAGCAACACTGTGGAGATAGCCCAACAAACTGGGGGAGAATGTTTCAGACATACAGACAGAATGTAACTATACATGTCATACAGTTGAAGTAATACTAGTTTGACAGGGTTTGTGTGGATATTGCTGATCTGCATAAATTTAAGTCTGATAGTGTTATGTGGTTGACATAGCTCACAACTGGAGGGCTATCTGCAGACTGGCCAGAGTTTGGACTCATATTTGGTGTGTTACTCATACAGTTTTTGCCCTTGGAAATTCAGTAGCATACTCTGAGGATTACAGTCAGTAAATGGTAACATCCATGTGTGTTTCTGATTCATATCTCTCAAAACAGATATGTTACAACAACCCTGTTAGACTAGCAACTTTCTCAGTTTATAACAGCAATATGTCAATAATGCCCCTGTGTTTGGCCCTCTGCCCCCCGAGTATGTCGGGCTTTGTCCAGATGTCATGCTGTAAGAGGTGGAAAGGTATACTATATCATTATATAGTGACTTCATTCCTGATATCATCTCAGTGAAGTATCACACTGCCAGACATGTTATGTGCAGGAGAAAATTCAACTTAAAAAAAGCAAAAAATAAAATACCACCAAGACCTCCAATCGAAGAAGTAAGCAAATTTAATGCAACACTTAGTGCCTCGGCTTGCACAGCCTTCCAAGAGTAAAAACACTCTTTACTTAAATACAGCATATTGCACAACAAATTAATCAATTAAGCATACAATTTAAATCACATACTCCAATTACATTCCTCATTGAGTCCCTGAGGCTCCAAAGTACCATACTTTAAAATCAGGAGGGTTTCTTTTTTTAAAAGTTTATTTTGTAAGGACACATTCACCTATACCAGCTTGCAGTTTTTCTAGAACACAACCCCTAAAGGGAATCAGGATTGGAGTTGTGTGCTGTCAGGAAATGGCTTCCAAGGGGACTCTCAAGTTTTTTTAGTTTTTATGTCCCTAATATGTTCCTGTAACCAAACCCTAAAACTCTTATAAGTTTCAACTATATGAAACTTATTGCATCCACACCTCAGCACATACACTAGCCCCTCTGTATTACAACTATATTCATACCTAGCTGTAAATTTAATACCATTAATATAGGGAAAATAACTCACTACATAATGACAGATGGAAAAACCATCACATGGAACAGTGCCCTTATTTGTGCTTAAATTTTGACTGACATTAACACCTGGTAAACAAAATTATGTACCAGAATATCAGCCACATTCCTAGCTCTTTTATATGCACTACTCACAAAGTCAGGTAATATGGAGTTCAAGATTTTATCCTTTAGGAGCATGGGCCACAAAGTAAGTGCTTGTTTAACTATTTCCTTAGTTATAACATTATAAGTCATCACTAAGAAAACTTTCTTCTGGTCCCTATTATTTCCATCTATGTTGATGGATTTGTTTCCACATGTACCAACGTTATATTTCCCACTAACGCGGGCATGATGAGAGTATCCCTGGAAGTTAGAAGAATACCTCATGTGCACGATTTATTGTTTAGCTTCCCTAACCAACTGGACATCATAGCCTCTTTTAATAAATATATTTCTGCTTCTGCTATCCCTCTGTCAAAGCTCGTATCAAGGCTACATAGCATATGAATTCATAAGAGTTCATTGTAAGGCAGTACCTTGACCAAATGTTTGGGGTGACAACTACTCCCATATAAAAATACATTTCTATGTTCAAATTTCCTATGGAGACTAGTTGTAAATCTATTTAAGCTAATATCCAGAAAATTCACTTGTGGGCCAAGCTGTATACCATCAAAGCTTAAGCCCATAGTGTTAGATTGTAGGTCATTAACAAACCCCAGGGCTTCTGTCTGGTTTCCTTGACATAAAAAAAATAAGATCATCAATAAATCTAAAATATAAAATAACTTTTGATCTAAAAGAATCATGTATATAAACAAAATCATATTCAAGTTTAGCCATAACTAAATTAGCATACATGGGGACGAAAGCCACCCCCATAGCAGTGCCCTGTAATTGCTGAAAAGTGTCTCCATTAAACATAAAAAAAAATTTAAACAAAACATAACTAAATCTATCAAAAAATGAGACATAGGGAGCCCCCCAGAAAGTGGAACAAGGCCTGAATCTCTATTTCATGCTTAACGTTAGTATAAAGACTTTGGACAATGTAATTGGAAGTATGTGATTTAAATTGTATGCTTAATTGATTGTTTTGTGCAATATGCTGTATTTAAGTAAAGAGTGTATTGTAATGTTTTTACTCTTGGAAGGCTGTGCAAGCCAAGGCGCTAAGTGTTACATTAAATTTGCTTACTTATTGGATTGGTGGGCTTGGTGGTATGTTATGTGTAGGAGGCTTATATATGAGGACAAAGCCTGGAGGTTCTAAAGGACTCTGTACAGTTGAAAGGACTGTGTATTTCTGGCAATTGTTGACAGACTGTCAGGATTGTGTAGCAGTGTATTGTGAATGTATTTGGCCTGTGTAGGTGGTGGGGGGTAGATGTAAGTTTTATGGGTCCTTTTCTATCTGACGTTACATGCTGCTCCAGTTTCTGGTGCTCTATCAGCTGTATATGTTCGTAGGGGCAGACTGACACATGTCCCATACCACAGTCAGGCATCAGACTGCACTGTGAATTGCATCAGTATATGCAGGGGTAGTGTGTGAGTGGCAAACATGCAGATGATTTTGTTCACACAGTCCATATACTGTACTGTTCATGTGGCTTACCAGTATGTCACTTTGAATGTGGTGAGATTGGCTATGGGTATGCACTTTCACACTGGTGTCTGTCAGTGCTGTTACATCCCTGTAGTGCCTGATATATTTGCAATTACATGTGTATTCCCCCATAGCAAATTTAGTGTTTTGTCAGTTTGCCTGTAGTTTAGACAGTGCTTGGTGACATGCCTAGCAGCTCAGTGTAGTTTCCCCTACTGTGATTTTATGTCCAGATATTTATCAGATGTACTGTTGCCTGGCCCCCATAGGTGTTGTTTATTTCTGACACATCAGTGGGATGATAAGAAGATTTATGTCAGTAACTAGTTGGGAGTAATCTGATTTTGGACTTGGGCTATTCCAGTCAATATATGTTACAACAGACAGGAGGGTGTTACTGCATCAACTGTGCCACCTTATCTACTCCGGTATTCGGGATGTGTTCCCAGTTTCATGGCTTTACCCTCCATCAGGCTTGGTCCAGATTTGTTGCACTAAGGAATTCTGAGCATACCTTTCGACTGGCCAGACTGTTTCAGAGTGCCCAGGTTTATTGCTCATATTTCTGGTCTGTTCCGTAAAATCATTATTTTCATTTCTGTGGTAAATCACTGTGATGATGTGAGGACTTCTGTCAGTAAATGACATTCATTTCAGTTTCAGAACTCACATCCTTCTGAACATGTATGCTGACACAAACCCTGTTACTGTAGCAACATTCTACATTTATAACTGCAGTATGTACATTATGTCCCTGGTCTTGGCCCATTGTATCCCCATTTTGACAGCTTTTATCCAGAATTCTTGCACTAAGAGGTGGAGAGGTATGGTGCTGGGTATGACTCCACTACATGTTATGAGTATATATATATATATATATATATATATATATATATATATATATATATATATATATATATATATATATATATATATATATATATATGTGTGTGTGTGTGTGTGTGTGTGTGTGTGTGTGTGTATAGGTTCATTTTACATAATCAAACTGTTACAAGTTCAAACCTGATATGGTTGAAACCATATGTTCGAACTTGTAAAAGTTCGAATACGTAAAAAAAAATAAATAAAACCAGAAAAAACTTAGCTGATGGTGGTAAGCAGGGGGTCAAGCCCCCCTGCACCCCTCATGTGGGGGGCTGCACCCCACACACCTCCCACTCTTTAAATATACCAACTCTGTGATCGCACTGCAGTGCAGTAAAGGAAAATCTTCCCTTTCCACACTGTAGTGCGATCTTGGAGTTGGTATATTTATTGAGTGGCGGGTGTGGGGGGTGCAGGGGGCTTGCTCCCCTGCTTACAGCAGTTAGTTAGTTGTTTTTCTTTTTTTTTATTTTAGATGTTTGAGTTGTTGAAACTTTGAACATATGGATTCAACCTTATTACATTCGAAGTTTCAACAATTTGATTATGTAATAAGAACCCTATATATATATATATATATATATATATATATATATATATATATATATATATATATATATATATATACCTTTTTTGATAGCCATACATATATTTATATAACAATATATATGTATATATTCTATATGTATTTCCTTTATATGTATAGCTCCGTATATCTGATGTATATACTTTTTCATATTTATCTATCACCATACACATCTATATGTGTATATTTATATATACTAAACATGACTGATTCCACATTGTTTCTTCCCTACTATTCTACACCTGTACTGTATGATATATTTGAAAAAGCAGCATTTATTTTTGCAGCTCAGATGGGTTAATGGTACATTGCTCGGAGTGTGGTGTATAGAATCCTGGGTTCAAGACTTAATAGGGCTACTTATTTTGTTGCTGGGCAGAAAAGTGTCTAATGGAGACAGTGTGATTAAGGCGGTTTTAAGCAGTTGCAAGTGGGTTTGTGCAGGTTTGCGTGATGGTAAGCAATGCCAACACCTGGTTAAATGAGAAACTGCTTAATCTATGAAGGCATCACTTAGCATCGCTCAAAATCACTTACTGCCGCTTACTGCCGCTTACCCCCACACTAATGTTTTTTAAAAGAAAATAAAAAAGTGGTGATAGGACAGTGGTGAAAAAGGGGACATGCAGAGGGAAAAACAATATGAAAGATAGCTAGGGATGTGCAGGATGGATGTAGGGAAGGTCCATAGCTGTCCATTTCTTCTACAGCAACAGCTGTGCATTTGTACAGTATTTGGAGGTGAATTTTTGACACTCAAACCCCTGACAGAGGGGTGAGGACAATGGTAGTGTATTGATAAGCCAATTAGACCAGATTACATGTGTCCAGTAGACACGTGTGAAAAATGGACAGCTATGTATGGGGCGACAATTTTTTTCAGAACAAATTGTCCTTTTTTTTTTTTTTTTTTTTTTTTTTATAAGGTGAGAGTGGGATGTTGGGGAAGGATAGTAGGTACATTTAGGGAGGTAAGTTGGGTAGGAAGACAGACAAGACAGAAGACAGGGGTAGTATACAACACATGTGGGGGTAAACACCTTAGATAGGGCAGGTGGTTGGGAATGAGATGCAAAGGAGCCCATATATGGTTACAGTGGGTCTGAGATCTTCACCCATGGGCAGTCACCACTGCATGTTCATGGCCCCGAAGGTGGCTGTGCTGGGGGCTGTGTAGGAGGGACACATTGACCCTCAAGATGCACTAGGCAGCCCACAAGCTGGTGCAGCTGATCACCATAATCTGAGCATAGGACGTTGTGCACCAGTCCCCAGACCTGACTGTGGGTGATGGTCTCCTCTGCGCACCCACTCCCGGGGGGGGGCAAGCCCCATCCCCTGAGGCAATTCCACCTGAAGGTGGTGCAGGACCAACAGAAGAGGGAGGCCTGGGTGGGGTCCAAAACATGCTAGGGCCCGGTGCCATGGCCAGATGAGGCTGGACAGGTGGATCTGCTGG
This sequence comes from Protopterus annectens, assembly GCF_019279795.1. NCBI lineage: Eukaryota > Metazoa > Chordata > Ceratodontiformes > Protopteridae > Protopterus > Protopterus annectens. The sequence continues at coordinate 1,472,008,344 of NC_056743.1, forward strand.
GATCTGCTTTCCCAGACATGCTATGGTGTTTCAGTTTAAAAAATATAGTGGTTAGTTAAGAACAACGTATTTCAGGATTAGTTATAACAGCATGCATGGGTGTTCCAATTGACTCCATAAAACAGAAGTGAAACAGTTGCATAACAAACAGAACACATGCATATATGGAATCACATAGGCATTATAACAGCATGCAAGTTACATTGATAGCAACAGGCCACCAATTATAGTATTTTAACAGAGAGCATTAAAATTCAAATGGTTCAATATTTGTATGAAAAGAGGACACATGTCCCAACAGCAGGTTTGAAGATGAACATACCCATTTAATGTGTATGAAGTATTGGTGTAGATAGGGTGAGGGAGAGAGACAGAGAGGTCAATTAGCAACTGTCTAGGCTTTAATTTTCCACAACTGTACAGATCATTCCTCTACTCATTACTCCACAGGGCTGATCTCACTGTATATCTACCTATGGCCTGGGGTTGGACAGTGGAACTGTTGTACACAGTGCATTAGTTAGGCCTTCTTACAGCTAATATAAACATTTCCTTACCTGGCAGACCTGTTGAAGAATTATGTGTTAACGCTACCTGACTGTTTCTACACATATTCACATCTTCACAGTTACTTATGTGACACTGACAGGTGTGCCCGGCACTCATGCTTTGGGGGGGTGGTACTGACATATGCCACCGGGGTTTCTATTTGCCTCCCTGGTTATTATCAACAGTGACCATTAGCCATGACAGCATGACACGTGAGGGACATGTATCGGAACAAAGTGCTTGGTGTATGTACTTATCTTGCTGTCATTTGCAGCCTTGGGGTTGGACAGTGGATATGTTGAACACAGAGTGTGTTGGTAAAGCCTTCTTATAGCTATTACAAACATTTCCTTACCTTGCAAACCTGTGGAGGTAATTTATATTAATACTACCTGACTGTTTATACAAATAGTCACATATTCTTGTTTGACAATATGCATTCAGCATACTACCACTGCCATGATTCGAACTGTGCCTGTCTGTGCAAAAAGGTACACCACAGCTGTGTTTCATCATAGTGAGCTACTGCTAACTCATGCTTGACTTTTTTATCCTTAGTACTTTCTGGTTTGCACAATCTGGCCTTGTAGTTAGACAAATACTCTAAGTAATGGCAACTGTACTGCAATTTTCAGACAACAGATATATGTTAAGTTTTCTGTAATAGTTGCATAAAACAGTTATTTTCTATCAGAAAAACATAACTATGCAGAACTTGTACACATTTCTATTCCTACCACAACATGACAAAGTAAACACAACAGTCTGGGTTTTTTGTTTTTATTCAATGTTACATAGACCTTTATTCACCAGATAACAGTGCTTTATTCATTGCACACAGTACATGGTTTACCTACTAGTTGTTGACAATCTACTACTTTCTTTTTATTTACCCTGAATAATACAAGCTAGATATGTACTCACCAGCCTTCCAGTACAGCCTTAGCAGCCTGCTGGCATGTGCATCAATATTTGCAGCCCTCTCACCTGCAGCTGTATGGGAGATAAACAATTATACATACCTATTGATTACATACTCAAGCTGGACTTTGACATTCCATGCTTGTGCGTCTTGGATCCACTGGTCCAAGAGATCCCTCTTCCTATGCTTCAGGGCAACATAATGGTGCTGGGCCTGCTCACCAGTCCGAGGGATACCAGTAACACTGGTGAGGTCACGTGCAAGATGGTCCCAGGCCTCCGCTTTGTATTGAGAGCCCTGGTACTGGACCTGCAGCAGTCTTTCTCACACAACGTACTTGCACGTAAGGCAAGGTGCAAAGGCCAAAAAGCCAATGCAAAACTCAAAATGAGGCCAGCACCATAGAGTGAGATAAATATAATATTTACTGCAAAAAGGCAAAAACCATACAATCACACCAGTTTCGGCTACAAGGCCTTATTCAGTGATACACTACTGACATTCAAAGAATACTAAATAGTATTCTAAATAAGTTAATTGAGCAGCTCAATCAATATTTAATGGCACAGTATAATAACAGGAGACATATTCAATCTACATACAATAAAAACACTCAAAGATGGTCATTCAAGCCAGGGGAAAACAACCCCCCTAATTTAATAATACAAGCCCCCTCCTTATTATTTAATATACTATACCATCCCATTTTCATGGATCTATCCCCCAAATTTTATCAATGATAATGAAATGAAATTTGGCTGTTTTGTGATTTAAAACATGTTTATATAAAGCATTAGTCAAACGGTGATTTCTTATGTCACTAAGATGTTCAGACATTCTGATCCTGAGTGGCCTGGATGTATGCCCCACGTAAAACGTGGAACAGGAACATGTGGCCAAATAAACCACCCAATCCATACCACAATTACCAAAGCACCTTATCTGATATACCCTACTAGTATTTCTACTGGAAAATTCTTTAGTTTTGAGCATGTGTATACAGAATGAGCAGTGCCCACAGGGAAAAGACCCCATCAGTTTGTCCCCAGTTAATGTGATTTGTTGACCAGGACCTGTTCTAACATATCCAGTTTTATAATGATTGAAGTATGAACCCAAATTCCAACCTCTACAGTATGAGCATAAACACTCTGGAGGTAGTATCTTAGCTAAATCTTGATTGGCCAAAAGAATGTTCCAATTATTCTGAATAGCATTCCTAATAGCATTGATGTTCCTTCCATACGTTGTCACAAACCTAATCACCTTCTCCTCTGTACCTGATTTGATTTGATATTCCAATAATTTGGCTCTGTCTTGTTCCTGAGCCCAATTACTAGCTGTACTAATATACCCATATTTGTATCCCTGGTTGTGGAATGTTAATGGTGTTCATAGATACCTTGATCTGAGCAGATTCTCCTCACTCTCAAAAAATGGGATTTGGGTATATTTCTAATAATATGGTGGGGATGTAAGCTAGTAGCCTCTTTCTCCCCCATTTATGCGGACCTTTTTATGAGGTACCTAGAAGAAAATCTTATCTATGACCCATTACATAACATCTATTTAGGGGACATGGACATTTGGCATAGGTACCTTGATGATTTTTGGTTGATTTGGCATTGTGATGTTACATACTTACTAGACTTTGTCCAATATCTAAATGATAACAAATGGGAGATGGAATTTACACTAAATATGCATAATCGGGAGGTCCACTTTTTGTATGTACATATAATACACAATCCAGATCATACTTTGTCTACTCAAGTTTTTCGTAAATACCCCAACATAATAGCTTATTGAAGGCTACTAGCCTCAAGATACTATCAAGATGTAGCTAAGATACTACCTCCGGAGTGTTTATTGTCATACCGTAGAGGTCAGAATTTGGGCTCATACTTCAATCATTATAAAACTGGATATGTTAGAACAGGTCCTGGTCAACAAATCACATTAACTGGGGACAAACTGATTGGGTCTTTTCCCTGTGGGCACTGCTCATTCTGTACACACATGCTCAAAACTAAAGAATTTTACAGTAGAAATACTAGTAGGGTATTTGGTAATTGTGGTAAGGATTGGGTGGTTTATTTGGCCATGTGCTCCTGTTCACTTTTTACATGGGACAGACATCCAGGCGACTCAGGATCAGAATGTCTGTATATCTTAGTGACATAAGAAATCACCATTTGACTAATGATTTATATAAACATGTTTTAAATCAGAAATCAGCCAAATTTAATTTCATTATCATTGATAAAGTTTGGAGGGATAGATCCAGGAAAATGGGATGACACTGTATATTAAATAATAAGGAGAGGGCTTGGATTATTAAATTAGGGGGTTTGTTTTCCCCTGGCTTGAATGACCATCTTTCAGTGTTTTTATTGTATGTAGATTGAATATGTCTCCTGTCATTATACTGTGCCTTTAAATACTGATTGATCTGCTCAATTAACTTATTTAGAATACTACTTAAGTATTCTTTGAATGTCAGTAGTGTATCACTGAAGAAGGCATTGTGACTGAAACTGGTCTGATTGTATGTTTTTTGCAGTAAATAGAATATTTATTTCACTCTATGGTGCTGGCCTGCAGCAGTCTCCCTTCATGATCTTTTACAAGGAGTCCAACCATGACTCTGGACTCCTGAATGCCTCAACGCTGCACTCTAAAGCACACACCCTCACCAACACCAGCCATAGTGCCTGCAGTGATCAGCTACAACTGGTTATGGTTGTAGTCCTGCCTATGAGGTTTAAATAAGGCTGATTTCCCACCTTTTGCTGTGATTGGATGATTTTGAATATGCTGAGCTAAGCTAAGTGATGGACAAACTTGCTTAACTAAGATAAGCATTGCTAAAAGGGGTAGATGCTAGGCACTGCTTACCAGTGCACAAATCTGCTTAGCTACACTAATTATTGCTAAGGAATTTAGATTTAAGTGATGCTTACACCAGATTAGCATAGCTGAGCTCTCCTTAACATTGCTCACATTTCATTTTATGAAGTATTTTATGTTTACCTTCCATGACATCCCCCTAGGTGCTTTCATTAAATTATATTTAACTATACTGTATGGGGAACTTGTGTTTATATCAGGGTTCTACATCTTTTCTACACTGACAACTCACATTTGGCCCTGCTACACTACCCTTGTTAACAAATATATATTATTCACTACCTATTTATAAAAAAATATATTTTAGTGCTGCTTTCACATATAAAAATGAATAGACTGCATTGGGCCTTGAACCATAAATTACTGTATGCTAAGCAAAAGCTCCAACCACTACATTATTTCATTTTGGTTATTTTGGCTGTATATTTCTATTTAGCTACACTTCCTACAATTAAATTTTAGTGGGGATGGAGTGAAAAAAAAATAATTATTTGTTTTATTTTCCTTACTTTAGGGATATGCACATAGCTAACAGTCATACCTCTCCACCTCTTAGAGCATAAATCTAAACAAAGCCTAACATGATGTGGGGACAAAGAGGGACAGATTTTAAATATTGCTCTTACAAACTTTGAAAGTTGATAAAATAATAGGTTTGGCATTAGCATAACTTATTTGAAGGATGTGGGTTCTTACACTCAAATGTTTGTCATTATTTAATGACTTTGAGCCTCAGTTCTTTGTCCAAACAGTAGGAGGAACACACCTGACATATGAGGCACAAATCTGGACATTTTGTGAATATCTGTTCATTTGGGGGTATGCCAACAGTGTGCGCAGACACTGTTTTTGTTTTCAAAGTGCTGTACGGCACTTCCTGAGTGCGGGGGTGTGTTTATTGTGAGAGCACTGCTTGGACACACACCCTGCACTCGTTCGCGGATCATGTCCATGCAGGTTATACAGCAACGTGCCTTCATGAATATGCAAAGTGCACTGCTTTGCTGAATTGGACGATCCACTCCTTGAAAGAATAGCCTTATTCTTGCACAGAGCTTTCATGAATCCCAGGGTCTATCTTCCATTGTAAAAAATGTTCCAATTAATAATTAATTTAGTATCAGTGTCTATTAAGTTACTATACTTTACTGCTATTGAGTCTTTTACAGTAGATTTAATTATAATTCCAAGATAATTGATTTGTGAATTGTCCCAAATAAAATTCTTCTAGCTTCTTAAATAATTATTAACTTTTTTATTAATAAGTAAAGTTTCTGCTTTAGCAGGCTTAACCATTAAACCTGACAAATTTTCAAAGTAATTAATAGACTTCGTTAAATTTCCTTTTGAAGCTTTAACATCACTTGTTATTAAGGAAGTTTTAATTTCTTAAGATGTTCAAAAGTGCACGTGTGACAGTTTTCTACCTGAACAGGTCTAAACCATGCAAGGTAATGATTTAAAATGTATACAGAAGTAACACAGAAACAATTTTGGTATCTCTCAGTGAAGTATGTGCTGGACATTCACTTTACAGCGCATTTATATCACGTCATTGAAAGCCGAAAACACCAAACACCATTTAATCGAACCTAAATAATCTAAAGCACACAATATTGAACATTCAGAACAGCAAATTTTTTTCCCAGGGGAAAAAAAATCGCTATTCTGAAACACATTCACACAACTCAGGCACACAAAAAAACAGCAATCCACACACTTACACTTAAAATCATACATCTAACCCTTCAGTTAACTATACAAACACTGCTATCTATCCACTTACCTTAACCCAACCCTAACCCTGATCCTGACCAGGAAAATTCAGGGTCTCAAACACCTATCCTATACAGACAGGCTAAATGTCCTGTCCCTCTACTTAGTCTCATACAGACTGCTCAGAGATGACCTGTGTCTGACATACAATGCCATTTTAGACCCAGCCTTGATGGAGTTGCTGCATATCTGTAAGACAAACTCCACTCTCACAACCCACATACAAGGCCTTAACATGGTCTGTGACATTAATAGAACTTGTTGGCAGGATATATTTGTGTCCCAAAGACTCTCCCATCTTTGGAATAGAATCCCTCTCCATGTCAAGCAGAGCACCTTTCTAGCCCTCTTTAAGAGGAACATGGATGGCTAGATGGGAAACAGAAAATACACCCTTGGGATCCCACCTGTGTCCCTGCTGGACAGGGGCAATAGGTGCTGACTTTGAGGGAACATGGGCAAAATTCTTGGCTAGGTTTATAAGGGCCTCCGGGCCTCTAGTCTAGTATCATCCTATGAACTTATGAACCTACAAAGGAGATGTAGGTGTAGACATTTGTTACAGCTACCCCAGGAAGCACAAAAGGCATTGGTTGTCCAGCAGCAAACATGCTGTAACATTGTTAGTGCTTAGAGCACTGCCACAGAGAGTCAGCAGGAAATGGTCAAAACCCTCCAGGGAAAGCATGAAGATTTCCAACACTACCTTGAAATGGCAGAGAGTAGGGATAATGCCATAACCACACTAATGCAATGTATGGTGACACACCATGAATCTGTGGCCGCCACCATTCTTACACTAGTTAGGACTTAGACTCAAGTAGGAATCACTCTGGCAAGGGGAAGATGACAGGGTATTGTCAAGACATGTTGTGGCAGATCACATAAGACTACAAGTGCATCCCAAGAAAGTAATGTAACTAGGCCGAGAGGCCAATCACAAATGATGTCATGCAGGTCACATCAGTGTTCATATTCATAGACCAGAACCTCTACTTTGACATCCCTATCATGTTCATGAAGTCCTGTCAAATCAGTGTCTGCAGTCACCTGCATCAATTACATCATTACATCGAACCAACTCACTATATAGCTCTCAAGACAGCCCCTCTTCAAAATCACTTCTGCTATAATCTAGCCTAACCTTAGGAGACATTTATGAATCACTTGAACTGTTACAGTGAATTAACTTTGACAATTCTGTCACTTTCAATTTCACCTTCATAACAACTGTTGAATGGTTTAAATAGAATGGAAATAACATATGACAAGAAAGGAGAGAGTTTGTGACACTTTGCAACTATATGTATTACATCCTAGTAATAGCACTGTTTGGAAACTCAGCAAACTGTGCAAAAAAATCTGCATGAAATAATGTGACATTGCAGTCATTAGCACCAAAGCTCAGTGCATTAACATTTCTACAGCTGGCAGCTACCTACACCTGAAAGGTATTACAACACGATTTTTCATGGAAGTAATGAGAAAATTACAGATTAAAAAATAATCCTACAATTTGAGAAAACATGATGAGCAGCACCTCAGTAAATAACATAACTTTAATCTGATAATAAATTACAAAACATAAAAAAACAGCAAGAAACATTTTCATTCAAATGCAATGCATGAAGTCATCAATTATTGAAACAACTGCTTTTACTAATTGTATCAAATGAGAACATTCATTACATGTATACTTATGTTCACTATGTTAGCAGAATTTATTTTTCAAAACAGTTAAAAAGGTGGTCATTAATTATATGATATTTCTTAACTTTTTGAACAGGAGTCAGTGAGCATGCAGGCATAACTTCTACAAACAATAATATGAGCGATTATTATGAAATTGAAAAAATATTTTAAATGAGAGAGAATGTTAAATAAACAGTAACAGCAGACCAAGCATCACACAGCATAGCCCACATATATCACTGCATGCATCAATTAAACTCTATGTTTTTTTTACAGTAATACTGATCTGAATGTCATGATCCATAGTTCTTGACTAAATGCTGCCTCTTTATTTGCCCGGATCCCTTATTACTGCTGTTGGCTGGACATCATTAGTCACAGAGTAGACCGGCTAAACAAAAAAGGAGGTGGTGTAGCTATAATATTTAAACAGCATCTAAACATCCAGATCTTAAAATCATCAGCTCCACAAATAGGCAATGAAGAAATAATATATACCAACCTCAAAATTAACCAAAACAAAACCATCAACATAATTGGATGCTACTTCCCACCTGGCCAAAACATCCCTCCACTAGAAAACCTCCTCAGCTGGTCTACTCACCATCTCCCCCTAGAAACTATCATCTTAGGTGATTTCAATATTGACTGGCAATCCTGTTCTGGCAACAATCCAACCCATCATGTACACCTTCATGGCTTCACCCAACTAGTCCAGTCACCAACCAGGATAAATAAAAACTCCAGCAAGCACACTACCATGGATTGGATACTAGTCAGTAAGAGCCCCCAGTCATATATAACAGGCTGCTTATCAGATAGCCACAGTGATCACTCCCCAACATTCCTACTCAAAAAAATACCTCTATCAAGCTAAACCTGTCATCTACCGTCAAATATGTAAAAAACTAAACTTTAACCCACTCACATTCATCTCATCCCTCAAAGAATGTAACTGGCATCCTCTAAAGTACCTCAGTCTAGATGACACAGTTGAATTTTTTAATACTACCTTCCTGAGCATCCTTAATTACCGTGCCCCCATAAGATTTTCCAGAACCAAAGCACAACCCTCCCCATGGCTACAGAAAACCACTAAGTCAGAAATAAAAAACAGGGATAAAGCCTGGGAGCACTGGCGCAAAACCAAAACCCCCTCAGCTAGACAGAAATTCCTAGAACTATGCAATAGAGTCAAAAAGCTAATAAAACAGGACAAATTCCAATACTACTAGTCTGCCCTAGACTCCTCACAACAAAGCCCCAAACAATTCTGGTCCTCCATAAACTCCCTCCTCCACCCAGGTAAAGTCAGTGCCCCTCCTCCTAACATCCCTCACTCCTCAGAAAATATTGCTACCTCATTCAACACACACTTCACCCAAACCATACTATCACTAGCTAAACAACACAACCCCCCCTCCCCTCCAACTCACACTTTCAACTAGTAATCTCCCCACTGCCTTCTCTTTCTCTCCTGTACTTACCTCCAACATAAAAAAACTCTTAACTAAACTTAAACCCACCAAATTAGCAGCAGACAACCTCCCAAGTGAATACCTACAAATCACAGCTGATGCTCTGGCCTACCCATTATCCATCTTGATTAACCAATCTCTGTCAGAAAGTTACGTTCCCACACTGTGGAAAGTATCACATATAATTCCCCTCCACAAAGGCGGACCCTTCGCAGAACTAACCAATTACCACCCCATAGCTATTCTCTCTCCACTCTCCAAAATACTAGAGAGATGCATACACTCTCAGGTCTCAGACTACCTCCTTACTAACAACCTCCTTTCCAGTACTCAGCATGGTTTCCGACCAAACCATAGCACCACCACTGCCTTACTCTCCTTTACTAACACTATCTTTCAGCATAAAAACAATGGCTATCTCTCCTCTGCTACTTTCCTAGACCTATCTAAAGCATTTGACATGGTCCCACACAAACAACTTATCTCTGTCCTCAATAACCTATCCTTCTCACAATCAGTCACCAACTGGTTTCAGAGTTACCTGTCTGACCGCCAACAATCCGTTGTATGGCAGAATGACATATCTCCCCAACTACCTGTCTCCATAGGGGTTCCCCAAGGATCCATCCTTGGACCCCTACTCTTCTCTGTTTACACCAATAATCTAGCCTCTGCCACCAAACATGGCACATTCATACAATACGCAGATGACTCGACCATCATCTGCTCAGCCCAGTCCCTACCAAAACTGCAAAAAGTCACACAGGAAGCCTTTTCCTCTGTTGAAACATGGTTATCCGATGCCCAATTAATACTCAACCCAAACAAAACTTAACTACTCATCTTCCAACCCACCAAACATACTCAAAACAACTCTCACTTTAACATCACAGCAAAAGACAACACCACTATATACCCAACTGAACACACCAAATTGCTAGGAGTGGAAATAGACAATAAACTAAAATTTGACATTCACATATCCATGACCATAAAAAGTCCACAAAAACTAGGAGCGTTATACAGAAATAAGCAATTTCTCACCAAAGCAGCAAAGATTTCAATAGCAAATTCCCACCTTATCTCCACCCTACTTTATGCCTCTCCAATATATACCAACCTAAGGCAATGTGATCTAAACAGGCTAGAGACCTGCTACAACAAAATTGCCAAATTCGCCACAGGGGCATCCTACCATAGTCACCACTGTCTCTCACTTGCTGAACTGGGCTGGCTTGAACGCCCTCACCTCCTTCAGTGGTATCAACTCTCACTCACCCACAAACTAGTAAACCATCCACTAAATGTCCCATCCCTCCAGAATCTACTCCAACCCTGTCGCACCACCAGACCACTAAGATCCAGCAACAAAAATCACTTGCAGATCACTAAAGCCAATAACTCTGATGGTGAAGCACTATTCTCTTGCGCCATAGCCAAATTATGGAACTCACTCCCACCCACAATTACCTCCGTACCATCATGCACCCACTTCAAAACTTTACTAAAAGCGCACCTAAAAACATTCTGGCTATGCCCTTGCAACTCCCACTCTAATATCATCCACCCCATCCAACCACTACCTTTCTTTCCACTCCAATAACTACCTTGATTATAGCAAGCTCAGATGCTCATAAGCCTAGTACTTATTATACAGCAGGAACGTTTCATTGTAACATTTGTTAATGTATGTTATGTACTTCACAGATAAAGATTCTAGTTGTCTACTGATGTACTATGTTCTTCATCTGTAAATATGTTGTAAGTAATTGCTATGTTAAATTGTTAATCGCTATGTAATCCAATGTAACTACTGTCTGTTTATTTTACTGTTGAGCTTTTCTCCCCAGGCCACTGCTGAAAATGGACCTACGTCCAGTCAGACACTCCCGGTCAACAAATTTAAATAAATAAAAATAAATAAATAAATAACAGTGAGGCTGGAACTGGGAGCTGCAGTGACAGCATGGGGTCACTTCAGACCTGCACATGATCATGTTGTCCAGAGTGCAGCATACAGTAAACATCCTGAATGCAGTAGCTGAGTCATACTGAAGGGCACCCCCAGACTCATCCAGGCACCTGAAATGGCTCTTCAGGGGTCCAAAACCTTTCTCAATGACAATCTGGACAGATATGTGTTATAAGTCTCTTCTGCAGCTCCACTTGAATTTCTCACTGGTGTCATGAGGCAAAGCTCCAGTGGATATCCAATATCACCTAAAAAATAAGAAAAGATAGAGAGAGAGAGAGAGAGAGAGATAGATAGATAGATAGATAGATAGATAGATAGATAGATAGATAGAGAGAGAAAGGGGGTGGAGAAAATAAAGAAAAAGTGATTTATTATTCAGCAATATATTTTACTATAAATAACTACTTAAAAACAATGAGAAAAAGAAAAAAAATAACTTATCGACATGATGACCACTGGGCATCAAGAGGTGGTAGTGTGAGCTAGTGTGCCAGATATGAGAATCATGTGTACCGCCAGGATGCTGGGCAGAGACATTGGTGATGCGCCCCCATGCATCACACACTACCTGGCATTTGATGGAATGGTAGCCCTTCCTGTTGTGATACTGTTCCCCCTATGGACATGATGGGACCCTAATTGCAATATAGTTGCAATCTATTGCACTGAGTATCTCAAGGAAACTTTCCACTCTGTAAAAGGCACACACAGTCCTGGTTCAGTCCTAAGGTGACACTGGGAAATAAACATAGTGAGCGACACATGCAAAGAGTACATCCATGAACTACTTCAGTATCCTGAAGGCAGAAGCCTGTGAGATCCCCAATGTGTCCCCAGTCTGTTTCTGGAAGGCGGCCATGGAAAATATAGTGAGGACTATACATACCTTAGTATCCACAGGGATAGAAAGTACATGCATTCCTCCAGTACCACTTTGGAGGTTATACATACTCACTAAGACTCTTATAATGTCCCTGTCCACTCTAAACCTATCAAATATCTCCTGATTATCAAAATTATAGTGAGTTTTCCTCTGCCTATATCTCCATCTTCTTGGCCAGCAAGCACTACTAGGTGCTATCAGGTTTGGCTCAGCCAAGACAAGTAACTCACATCTAGAAATAGCAAGTCAAGCAGCAGTTGCCAGCATTTTTGCAGATTGCAAAGTAGATCGGATTTACAAGACTTTGTCCATATAGAATATCTGTGGATGTCATGGAAAAGTAGGAAAATTCCACTATGAATCACAAACAGGCAATACAATGCTACATTAGCATATGCTGAGTTAGATCATATCTCATTTACATCTCATGCTTGATGTTATGGTAACTGAATATGAGGCGAAAGCCGATATTTTGTTAAAGGAGCTTAATGTTTTGAACAATTCCTTGGTTAATGATAGCAATATTTTGACTGTCAAAATTAATTATGACAATGTTTTTAAAGAAGTAGACCAGTTTTGTGTTAAAATTCTTAACTGCAAAATGCACAAATTGGAAAGGGATTTAATTGAATATAGGGAGGGTATAGCATATCCACTCCCTGGTAGGACACATAGGGACAACAAGCAGGTCCCGGAAACGAACAACCAAGGTAGTACATTTGATAGCCATTCCAATTTCCCCACTCAACCCCTCCGTAGGAATGAGAGGTTAGCTGAAAAGGGAAGAAAAAATTCCTTCCAGGATTTTCAGCAACCACTCGACAGGATGGGGGGAGGGGGTCGAGGCAATACCAACAGGGATGGAACAGCAGATACAAATAGGAACAGTGAGTGCTGTAATTGACACAACTAAGCCGGATGATTTGGTTCACTTGACACGTGACAATTATTCCATTACTAAAAAAGGCAATTTTGCCATCTACAATTATACTGATATGAATGTGAACCACCACATATTTGGGTTATTCACCCATAGTTTTCATTTTGTTCCCCTGCGTTCTTTCAATTTAGCTAATGCCTTAGCTGATTTGAAACTTTTTGTCAGGCATTTAAATCTCACATATTATTTCAAAGGTCAACCAAATCAAAGTAGTGAACTTTCTAGGGCCAGCTTATTTAATCCACCTTTACACCCTTCCATTAGAGTATTTGAGGAGTTAGTTGAAAAGGACTTTAGGATTTTACATTCTCAAGGTACACGTACATCAGCTATTAAGTTAAATGTGGAAGAGGTTCGGTTAGCTAACTACCTTAAGGATGAAAATATCAGGGTTATGAAACCGGACAAAGGTGGTGGAGTGGTCCTTATGTTTAATTCTGATTACGATGCCTATCTTTTTGGGATGTTGCAGGATTCAGAGCAATATGAGATAGTCTCCAGAAATGAAGTCAATTTAGCTATGTCTAAAGTCAAGTTTTTTTAACTGACCATTTACTACAGGGTGCAATTAACGAGAAATTATTTAACTACCTACATGTTAACAAACCAAGAATTCCAGTAATTTTTAGAATTCCAAAGATACACAAAGATCTCGAACCACTGAAATTTAGACCCATTGTTTCTGGAGCGGATAGTATTACAGAACCATTAAGCAAATTTATTGACCATGTAACTAAAAAGTTTGTTTCTTCTTTGAGCTATATTTGTAAAGACTCCTGGGACTTTCTCAAAGGCATTCAACCATCCTTCTTTCAATCTGAAACATTAATGATTACCATAGATATTGTGGAATTGTTCCCCAGCATCCTTCATTCCACTGGTTTAGAATGGTTTAATGAGGTACTAGCAGCAGAAGCACATCTAGGGAACAGGGTCACCAATCTGTTAACTGAGTTTATGGAAATTGTGTTAGAAAACAATTTCATTTACTTTAACGGTGAACTTTACAGACAAAAAAAGGGGGTAGCCATGGGGGCCCCCTGTGCTTCACTTTATGCGAATTTGGTGCTGTACAGATGGGAACAGAAGTTCATTTTTTCAACCACGTGGGTTCACCATATTATACATTATAAGAGATATTTGGATGATATTTGTATTTTATGAAAGGGGACACTGGACCAATTCTTTGATTTTTTCAACTATCTTGGCTCCACTACTCCTTTTTTATCTTTCCCTCACAATGTCAGTGAAAGTGAGTTAGATTATTTAGATGTAACCCTTTATAAGGATTATGTCAACCATGTGTTTCAATCTAAGTTGTTTAGGAAATCCACTTTTTCAAACTCGTATCTACATTTTGAGAGTGGACATTTTTTTTACCAAAAGAAAGGCATCATTAAGGGACAATTCATCAGGGCCTCTAGGAAGTGTAGTACCCATTCAGATTTTTTGGATGAGACTGAATTTTTGAAGTCCTTGTTTTTTGAGAGAGGCTATCCCACTGCACTAGTGACTGATCTGGCACAAGATGTTATAGCGAACCGGGATTCTAGATACCCCCCCCTTTTAGGTAGTGGGTGTCCACCATCTACAGTAGGTATCAAAGATGATGGAATGGACCAACATTGTTGTTTCATCCACACACATTCACTTGGTTCTTCGGACCTTGAGAATGTGGTACAGAAGCACTGGCCAGTTCTTACTCTGCATAAGGAGTTTAACAATTGGATAAATCCTGATCCTAAATTTGTAAGGAAGAGAGATGTAAATCTTAAGGAATTATTTGAAAGGAAGAAGGTTTCAAAAACCACAACAGGCACTTTTAGGTGGGGCACTTTCAAATGTGGGGCCTGCAACCAGTGTAGTGCCATAATTAATGATTTGACCATTTACATCCCTTCAAGAAAATTTCTCTTTAATTCCAGCTGTTACTCCAACTGTACCACTAAAGGGGTAGTTTACTTAGGGGTGTGCACATCCTGTTTAAGTTTTTATGTAGGAAAAACTGAAAGACCCCTAAGAAGAAGAATCTATGAACATCTTTACGACATTTCTAAAGAAAAAGAAACTAATGCTTTTTTAAGCATTTTCTTCTGTGCCCTAACATGGAGCTTAAGTTTATTGTGCTCGAACAAGTGACACCAGATGTTAGAGGGGGAGACTGGGAGACCACCTTAGAATATAGGGAACTCCTATGGCAACTGAGACTTGATGCCAGTAAACCACCGGGTCTTAATGACAACATAAACATCAGTAGTGTCCTCAAGCTGAGAATGGCGCGATTATAGTACCATTCTGGTTGATCTATAATAGATCATATGTATTAACCCTTAGGCAATTTTTACCAATTTGTGGTTTTTAATGTTTATTATCATTATTATTTTTATAAGTTTTTGGTTATTAATTATTTACATACATACATATACACACATATTTTGTACTATTCTTTATATATTTGTTACATCAGCTATAACATTTTTGAATAATTTAATATTTTGAAAGATTCAAGGTTGAAATATTTTTAATATTTTATTTGTTTTATCAATTATGATGAGAAAGCAGCCTTTTAACATGTTATCTGTTTCTTTATAGTCATCTTTGCAGATGCATTTACACACATCTGAATGTTTTATTTTGTATATTTACATATATATTTGTTAACAGCCTTTTTGCAAACAGGCATATTTCTCACATTTTAAACATTTTTTAGGATATGTAACTCTGTTATCATTTGAACAACAAGGTTTAAGCTTGGGAAGGTAATCGAGCTAATTATGTTAATTAACACGTGGGTTTATGGCACCTATTTATGTAGGTTCACTTTTTCCACATGGTTAACTTGATAAAGCTCGGTATCAACCGAGCGAAAGCGCTTGTCTCACATTTGTGTGGTTTCCAAATAAAGGATTTATTTTTCTACCAGCTTTGCTTCCCGGCTGTGGATTTACAGTTTCTACATCTCATTATGACTTAATTTGCTTAATCTTATTCACTGCCATCATAAGTGACCTCTATGAAGCGCAGCAAAGCTATGCTCATTTGTGGACAGCGCAAAGAACCATAAATTGTCTGCATAATGACTATGAATACCACCCTATGTGTTGTCAAAATAAAACTAATTCTTACGTTTTTAGTCTGAGTTGCTGGTATATATTTCACCTGATATTATTTATATGATTTAAGGCTTGATAAACTGTGTGAATATGTTTCTTTAGACAGCATGTAAGATTTTCATGTGATATAATAAATCTCATATAAATTAGTAGGGCAAACTTCTTATAAGTTACATAAAAACAAAATAGGCTGGTCATGAGCTTCTTGCTTATGCTGACAATAAAAGATCACAATTTGTCAAATACCTGCAGGAATTTACAATCCATACAACCAACCTCTCAACTGTTTTCTCAAGAATTCTGAACAAAGTCAAAATAATGGGGGAAACAAAGGGCCAAAATCAGTGACAGATATTAAATATTGCTTTTATCACCTTAAGAAGTTGCTAAAATGATGACTTTTGTATTAACACACATTTTCAGAAGAACATAAAGTCTGAAATTTAAAAGTCTGTCACTATTAAGGAATGGACCACGAACGTGAGGCAGAAATCTGGATATTCTGCATAATTCTGGACATTTGAGAGGTATTGCATACAAGTATGCAGAATGGCTAATTGGTAAATAATTAGGGTGTAAATGTAATGTAACTAACACTATAAGCAAAGTTTACCTTTAGCCACAACATAAAAATTTAATTGTCAAGGCATTATCATGTGGAAGTATGTACCTGTTTTAGAAAATAGTCCACCATTCATCTCAACTTTCTAAACTGTGTCTGTGCAACTAAAATCATCATGGACACAAAGTAACTGTAGCCTTTCCATGAGCTGAAAATATAACAATAAATATGTTTATTGCATGAAACCCTCCAAGTCCACATCCTGTGGGATCATGACTTTGCATCTAAAGCTTTTCACTAACAATCAGTTGACAGAGATTGCCACTGAGACAAAGAATAGACTCCATATATGATTAATTAGGGACTACAAAAATTAAAACCCACCTTTTTTGAGACTGTTGTCTGATATCATCAAAGCTACATTATCAAAAGTGTCAAGTGTCTACAAAGGATTGGGCACCATTTAATAAAGGCAAGGTCTATCATATGTGGACCTTATGTAATAAGACTGTTTATCTAACTTTTCCCATATTGGACTATAAGAACAACATTCCTGCATTATATCAGGAATCACTTGTAAGTACTGACTCTGAATGATGTTTTCTTTATTTAGGTCAGACTACAGCCTTGTTTCTGTCAAACTGCAATCTTATACTAAATTTTGATCTCTGTGAAACTATTTAAATTATGACCTCCTATCTTACTAATAAATTCTCACTTTGTTGACAAGATTCTATGTCATTTATATTGTCCATGCATTCTTACTTACTTAAATGTAATTCTAGATGAAGCTGTTTAACTAGTTATCATTAACTGACATGTCTTTACAGAGAAACAAGTTTATGTTCAGTTGAGTTTCAGTCAATGTCATTGATATCTTATTTGCAGCTAAGTCTTTTGTATCTAATTCAATATCTGCCAATAAATCAATTAATAATGTATCAGATAGTTGAGGTAATATTGTTATCAGGAAGTGCTGTCACCACAGTATCAGGCAGTCAGTGTGTCTTAAGCCCTGAATTGTAGTTAATAAAACATGACAGTAATTCTTATTCTACTAGCTCCACTTGATCATAATGTACTGCAAATTAATTTGTAGCTATTAACGCCTCACTTTTAGTTTCATAGCTAAGAACACCAGTTCACTTTAAACTGGTCCTCAACAAGCATTTACTTTAATAGTAGTAAGGGAGGCAGCCATGATGTATGATATATGAATTAGTAAACATCTATTTATTTATTGTATTTACTTAATTTTGTTTTTTTGGATAAAGCACTGATAAAACAATGACCAATTTCAGGCCTATCCCAGGGTACAATTAGATGGAAATTAACAGGGATACATTTTGTCGACAAAGATTATAAGTAGCTACATGAATTACAAGTAAAAAAAAACAAAGTAGTGGGACAATATTCAGTCACTATTACAACAGTAATGTTATAAACAGATAAGTAATCTCACTACAGGTATGAGCAAGGTGCAGAATGTGAGTTTGGAGAGACAAGCAAAAGAGGCTAAGAGAGTAACAGGGCTGTCTACATATTGCCAGCAGGGTAGAGACAATAGAAGGCTGAAAAAATGACAGAAAAGAAAGCAGTTTGGCGACAAGGGAATTCAGCATATGAGACAAACGTCATCACTGTTGTCTGTAGAACTGGACTTCCAGACAGGATTCATCCACAACTAAAGCGAAGTCCAACCTTTTGCCTGTTACTTTTCCTAAATAGATTTTTGTACACATATCTGAAAAAACTGATAAAAGGTAAGAGTTTGAAGGTTAGCCCAAAGAAAACAGCAAAAGCAGTATATAATATCACTATCTTGAACCATGATCCACACTTGCAGTTGCACAAGTGTTCATCATCTTCCATAGAGTAGTACAGGGACATCTTGCTGTGCTTAACTGCTTCCTCCGTTTCTAAGGTGTGCCAGAAGATGCTCTTTTATATCCTGCTGTATTTTCCCTTTTCATATTAGTATATCAACAGCCCGTTCTGATCAAGACTCAACAGCACAGGGTAGTACCTTTCTGCCACAGGTTGAACCCTGATGAAAATAGTGGATTGCCTTTAAATTAATATATGTTGGCAAGCTCTCTACCAGATACATAGTATTTAAAGCCAGTATATATCTTATAAGGTGACAGGAATTAGGACTAAACTGAAATGTGTATAGTATAATTTTACATTCAACTAGATAGATATGGTTCTTTGGCATGACACCATTTTTAAACAAAATTTATTTTAGCATACCATTTTATAAGCCAGTAAATTAAAGTCACAACTACATATTTAGCCTCAGTTATTAACAGCAGAGAAGGTACAGCAAGAATGTGTATTAAAAAAAAATAGTAGCTAGTAATACAAATACTGGAACCTACAGTGTAGGAAATATGTGCAAACACACAACCATGGAAGCCAGAATCCTTCAATTGAGAAAATGACAGCTCCAAAGAATGAAATGTACAGCTTTTAGGAAGCATTCACCATGATGGTTGTGGAAGAGGGGCACCATCTGGCCAGCACAGATGGGTGAACAGTTGCTGAATAGCACAGGTGCAGCACAAAACAACAAGAGTCATCACACACTAGACCACTGCAACAACAGCAAAGATCAGGTATATGGGTAGATCAGGCAATGTAGTACTATTACATGAAAGTGCAGCAAAGTATGAAATGTTATTCTTCCTATAACTAGCAACATCTTGTGCTACATAGAATAAATTTGTAGTTAATTTCAGTTGAATGTAGTCTAGTGGGGAATACTAGTTATACACAGACTTCACACTAAAAAAAACACTTTCACATACCTACAATGTTACTACCAGTGCCACACAATGTCTGCTGTGAGCACAGATAGCAAAAAGAAAAAGAACTGATCGATGCTACTTACCATGAAGAAAAATAACTGATCATTGCTACTTGCCTAGGCACTACTACTCCACAATTAACTCTGCCACAGAACACAGTGTACTCTACATGTGTGCTTACAGAATCTGATGTGCAAGAAAACCAAACAGTGCCCTACAAAAGGTAAAGCCTAATGTACTACCCACCATCCCCCACCTAATGATCATTAACCTTATATAAACTAATAAAAATAGTCACCTTATATGCCCTTTCAGAAAATATTTCACATCCAGTCAGTGAAATGTACATTTTCACATCACTCATAACATCTTATAATCATACAAGCTAAGATACCTGTAAAAAATCTCATAAATATAACCAGATAAAAAAGACTGCTAAACATACAGCTATACAAAAAGTGAATGTTCCATGAAAAACTGATTAATAATAGAGATAAACATTATAAAATACTCATCTCCTCTAAACTACTACTGCTACAACTACTAATACTGCTACTACTGGAAATACTATTACTACTGATGCTACTACTGCTATTATTACTTCTACTGCTATTAGTACTGCTACTGCTAATAATACTGGTACTACTACTGGTACTATTACTGGTACTACTTTATTTATTAACATTTGATTACCAGCAAAGTCTGATGGAGTATGAGCCCATATTCACAGGAGAGCTGGAGAGAATTTTAAGAATAATAATTTTACAGTCTTAAAAAATGCAAAATAAAAAAAAAACAGAAAAATACAATTTAAATAATTATACCAAATTAGATATAATATGAAAACATTGGTTAAGAAGAGATACAAGTTATATGACGATTTCATATTCAGATAAAATGTAGCCATTTTATGTAGAGATTAAAGGTAAGGTAGTACAGAACAAACAGGAATTGCAATATGAAGTGAGAGAAAAGTAGGCTTATGGTATATTTTTATAGAGAAAGCCAGGGGTGATAAATTCATAGAAGTAAGGAAGTTTGTAAAGATGGGAGAGTAAGGTGATGTAACATATTAATAGGTGTTTGCTTACATTTAGGGATATAGTTTACCCTGGTGCTGAGCAAGAACACAGCCAGCATTTGGCTAGGATGTCTTTCAAAATGGTTTTGAAGGATGGGAGGGAGGGTATTGACCTGATGGATAGAGGTAAGTGGTCCCCGGCCTTAGCAACGTGGTACAAGTACAGGCAATGCCTGACAGATCTGATAGGTTAGTGAACAGACATGAGTTTTTGATCACTGGATAATAATGACTGACTAGTTGTGTAGAATGTTATTTATTGCCAGACAAGCAGATGGATTCTGGATAATTTTATAGGTGATAAGATGATGTATATATGCTAGTTGATGGGGTACTTCTAACTAATTTAGCTTTTTTTTTGTGCTATACTGTGGTGGGTTCTGAAAGGGGTATTTGCTGCAAATTTAGCAACCTTGTTATAGCATTGTTCAAGTTTTTATTTTTGTGATGCCTGAAGGTTAATAAGGATGGACTCACCTTAAGTGTGGGGAGGAGATAAGTAGTGGCAGGTGTAGTTTTAGTTGCATCAGTGGGAAAGTCTTTGGCTCTATAAAGCATTGATGAGTTTTCTTATGCAATTTTGTATATACAGGTCCAATGGAATATTATCATCCACCATCATCCCTAATAATTTGCTATGAAAAGTGACTTCAATGGTTGTATTATCAAGAAACAGAGAGGACTTTAAATTCTGTTTTTTTCATGGAAGAGGGATTTGAGAAAAAATAAGTAGTTTATACTGTGATTACTACTACTACTACTGGTACTAGTGCCGACACTTCTACTGGTACTACTTTTACTAGTAGTACTATTACTGGTACTACTACTGGTGCTACTGCTGTTAGTACTACTACTACTGTTACTGTTACTGCTACTATTAGTACTGCTGTTGCTATCACTGGTACTAGTACTGCTGCTACAGCTGCAACTGCTACTGGTATTGGTACTAATACTGCTACTACTACTGCAGCTGGTACTACTACTGCTACTACTACTGCCAGTTCTACTACTACTGGTGTTACTAGTACTGCTACTACTACTGCTGGTACTACTACTGCCACTACTACTGGTACTACTACTACTAGTATTGCTATTAATTCTATTACTGGCACTTCTAGTGCTACTGCTGCTACTACTATTGGTACTGGTACTGCTACTGCTATTACTACTACTGCTGGTACTACAACTGGTGTCACTACTGCTAGTATTACTACTGCTACTACTACTGCAGCTGGTGCTACTGCTGCTAGTACTACTACTGATACTAGTACTATCACTATCACTATCACTACTACTACTGGTACTGCTGTTGCTACTACTAATACTACTATTAGTCCTGCTACTACCATGAAAATCTAAAATGGGAATGTAGCTCTTGTCCTTTTAATGCAACATAGATTCAAATAAAGCAAACACGTAGACCACATTACATGCTTTTCATAATGATCACTGCTGCAGTAGCCTTAGCTATATGGGTTATATCCTGCAAAGGATATAACAGCCATCCAGCTTCCAACGCTTCAGGGCAACTTCACAGGCCCAAATGGTCAAGCAGCTAGAGTAGGGATGAATAAAAGACAAGTTCGGGAGCAAAGCCCTTCAGAGCTTTACTGCCACCAAAGAGTATGCTCCTCTGAGGCTTTTGAAGATTGATGTTGGCCTGTGCCTTCCTTAGCTGGGCAGATATGTACCCTTTTGGGAAAAAACTTACATTTTCCTATTTTTTTACTTATATTTTATTACTTTCCTCTTCAAGAAAGTTATTTTAAAGCTAAAAGAGTTGTGTTTTAATGGATTCTCTTGAGACTGTAACATACTTTTAAACAAAGCACTCATTTCTGTCAGTATAAATGTAGTGCTATCTAACTAATACATTTTTCTGTGGATAAATTATGCTTATTTTAAGGTTGTGGTGCTGCCATAGTGTTTGAAAGTGCTTTTTGCTGTTTTTTTTTTTGTCAAACAAAAGTAACTTTTGTGGACTGCTAGTTTTACTGGCATTGTTGCATTATTTTTCCCCAGGATTGAGGCACCACTTTTAGTTTGACCATAGAACAGATTATCACTCCCACAATCTGTCCTTCTTCCAGCCACAAAAAGAAAAGGGTAAGCAAACAATCTCTGCCACAAAAGAAGGCTAGCAATTTGCCTCAGCTGCAGGTGGGTGACTCTGCTGTGGCCATTTGTTGTACCCCAGACCACTCATCCTTTACCCTGGATCCCTCTAGTACAGCACCTACACCCACTATGGACTGTGGGAGATTAGCCTCATCCTCTGCACTTGTTGGAGTCCCCTCAGTAGGCAAGGGAGGTCCACTCTTGTTGGATCAGGGAAGGTTTCCATGTTGTATCAAAATGTT
Source organism: Protopterus annectens (assembly GCF_019279795.1). Lineage (NCBI taxonomy): Eukaryota > Metazoa > Chordata > Ceratodontiformes > Protopteridae > Protopterus > Protopterus annectens. Next base: position 1,472,031,395 of record NC_056743.1, read on the forward strand.
GTGCCCATCCCTGGGAAAGCAGTGGTTGCCATGAGTAACATGGTTGGCCCCATTTTTCACATCAAAAGAAACAGAAAACCAAGCATGTTTCTATTTCTCCTCAAATTTCTTTGGATATGAATACTTTACTGGGACTGGCTCAGGTTTTGATTCACGCTACTGATCCTTCCTGTAGAGAATTTTCTAGGAAAAGAAAGATGGATGTCACCTTTCCTGAAGGTTTCAAGATCCTGAATCTAAACAGGAAGATGCAGGATGGATTCAGGGTTTTGTCGTCAGATTTCTGATTCAGACTCAGGGGAGAACTTTTTCATTCTCCCTATGGGGACTTCTCATCACTTTCTCTGAGACTATTGCCAGCATGTCCAAGTGTTGTCAGTGTGAGAACACTGAGGTTATTCAGTCATTCAAATTACACTATGGATTGTTACAGAAATATATTCCAGTGTATGCATCTGCAACTTTGAATTTCATAATTTTAAATTATCAGCCTCATTTGGTAAAGTATTCTGAAAGTATGAGAAATATTTTATTTTCAGTGTCTTCTTGTGAAGAAAATTTTTCTTTAAATAACTTAGTTTCTTATATTGCACCAGTCACTACTCATTGTTTGCATTGTGTGTATGACTCTGTTGCTACTTTATCCAGGGCTATAGCCACTGGCACTGTTTTATGGAGGTTTGCTTGGTTGCATTCTCAAAACCTTCCAGCTGATGTTAAAAATGAGATATGAAATTCTCCCTTGGATAGAGATTTAGTGTTTGGCCCCTCTGCTGTAGAGGTGATCAAAAAGTGTGATGAAAGGGCAAGCTGATCCAGGGAATCTCTAAGATCTTTCAGCCCTCCTTTTCCCAATTGCCCAAGGGATTTTCTTTCTCCTCATCCAATTTCAGCAAAAAAAATACAGACTAAACCATCTCAGTGGATTTAAGGTAAACAGATATTTAAGAAGTGGCAAGGAGGTTGCAAAAATAAATCTCTAACCTCTCAATACCAAGGACAATCCAACAAGTCTGAATGACTGTTCAAGATACCTTGTGACCCACCCTGACCTTCTTCTCATCCAGAAAGTCTGAATCTCCATTTTTCTCTTTGGCAACAGATAGTTTTAGACAAATGGGTTCTGAAAATCATTCATCAGGGTTACAGATGGTAGTGGGAGGAAATTCCTCCTTGCCAGGGGGTCATTCCACATCCTGCAGATCAGACTGTTTTATTTCTTCCTGTTCTTCATAACACACTGTCCCAAGGAGTGAGAGAACCAGTTCCTCCTTCACAGGTTGGGAAGGGGTTTTATTCAAGGATGTTCCTGGTCACAAAGAAAGAAGCTGCTTGGAGATGAATTCTTTCTTTCTTGAATCTGTTCATGGTAGTGCCCATATTCAAAATGATGTCACTTCACAGCCTGTTGCCACTTTTTCCTCTTTGAAGTTTCCTAGTAACACTAGACTTAAGCCATGCTTATCATTACACTCTTATTCATCCAGAATGCAGGTGTTTCTTAAGGTTTTGTGTGTCTGGATCACATTATTAGTTCTTTGCCATACTCTTTGGACTATCCACTGCACCAAGAGTGTTTGCAAAGTGTCTAGCTCCAATTATAGCTCATTGCAAGCTACAGGGTATCCACATTTTTCCATATTTAGACAACTTGCTTGTCTTGCAGAGTCTTTTTTCAAAATGTCAGGAATCACTCTTTTGGGTGACAGATCTCTTGCACAAGCTGGGATTCTAAGAGAACATTTAAAAGTCTTTCTTGACTCCGTCACATAGGGTTGTGCTCCTGGAATGTCAAATGAGACCTCAGTTCAAAGAGCTTTTCTCCCACAGGAAAAATAGATCTTTAGATCTACATCTAAGTTTTTCCACTCAGACTTTAGTCACTGTGAAGGAATACCTCTGGATTGCGGGTCTCAAGGCAACTATGATTCTCATGATATCCATGGCATGACTCCACATGAGAAATATGCAGTAGACTCTGACATCTCCAACATCAATACCCTTTATCTTTTCAGATCCCAGTACTGACATTTGTTGGAAGAGAAATCACTTGGTGGAGACAACAGATATCCTTAAATCAAGGTCACCCCTTCTCCCTCCCTTCTCCAAAGACATCAGTCAACACAGATGCTTCAGATTTTGCTTGGGGAGAAGTTTCAGGAAGGATAAAAGTGCAGGGGGTGTGGGACATCAAAGACAGATGCAAGCACATAAATATAAATGAGATGCTTGCCCTGAACAAGGCACTCAATTCTCTGAATCACCCTTGGTTCCCAGGACCTCTTCAAGTGGTTACAGACAATACCAAAGTGATATGGTACATCAACAAGCAAGGGGTACCAGGTTGTGCCCTTTTGAAGACTAGCCAAGTTAGCTTGAGTTATAGCTTCACAGCACTATCTCACTCTACAGGCATCCTACATTCTGCCAGAGAAAATTGTGTGGCAGAGAAACTGAGCAAGACCTGAGCAGACCCTTATGAATGGAAACTAGATCCAGGGATCTTCCAAGATTTGATACATCTGTAAGGAATTCCTCAAGGAGACCTCTTTGCCTCCTGTCAGAACAATCAACTGGCAACCTTCTATTTCAGGACTCCATGCAAGCAGGCCTGGAAGACAGATGCCTTTTCTTTTCTTTTTTTTTTTTTGAACAGGAATGTTGCTGTATGCCTTTTACCCTTTCCAGTAATACCAGGGTACTTCTGAGGATTCTGAAGGAACCCTCCAATATCATTGTGGTTACTCTCTTCTGGCCCAGGAAACCATGGTTCTCCTTCTTTTGTAAATGGCCATAGGGAATTACCACAAGCTTCCTCACAGAATGGATCTACTCACAGAAGAACAAGGGTGTTTGATACACCCAGACATCTGTCATCTTCAGCTGACTGCCTGGACAATAGGATCTTATTTCCTTTTAGGCATCTCTTTTCTGACGATGTGTAGCAGGTAGTAATGGAGGCAAGAAAGCCTGCTACTAGAAAATTATACATTAGCAAATGGAAAAGATTTTCTAGATGGTGCCAACAACATAACAAGGACCCATTCAGGGCTAGTTGTTGTCCAGTTTTAGAATATTAGTGTAAGCTACTATCCTATGGCCTTTAGTATTCCTCTGTTAAGGTTCATTTATCCACCATTTCAGCATGTATGTCCATGGATCTTCCACTTTCAAGGGGGTCGCATATCAAGCTGTTCTTGAAAAGGGTTTTGCATAAGAGGCCTAGAAATAAACTGGTGACCTCTCCTTGGGATCTTAATTTTGTGTTAGAAAAACTAACACTTGCTCCATTTGAACCAGCCAACTTGATTGACATGATTTTTTTAAACATAAAGAACAGTTTTGTTGATTGTTCTGACCTGTGCAAGCAGGGTATCTGAGTTGCAAGTTCTTAATGTGAGCCAACCCTACCTCATTTTCCACAAGGGCAAGGTTTATTTGAGAACTAATGCTTCTTTTTTGCCTAAAATGGTATCTGAGTTTACTTTAAGTCATCATTTGGTATATTAATCAACAGTTTTACTTTAAGTCAAACTATCCATCTCTCCATTTTCTTCTTGATCCTAAAAATGAGGGAAAATGAATACTCTATACCTTGGATGTTCCTAGATGATTCATTTAATACACTGACAGAACTACATTTTTTCAGATCATCAGATCAGTTGTTTATTTCTTGTGAAGATAAGAAGAAGGGACAACTGGTGTCAAAACAGACTATTTCCAAATGGTTGTCTAAGTCTATTACCTTTTGTTATACTTACCATGACAAATCTATTTCATGCAGGGTCAAGGCCAACTCTACAAGGACCTTGGCTTCTTCTATGGCTTTTTGAAAAGGATTGGAGTCTAGAAGTCTTCTTGAAGCTGCTACTTGGTCCTCTGTACATACTTTTACAAACACTATAAGCTGGATTCCTTTTCTAGGTCTAGAATACACTTTGCTAAGACCATTCTCCAGGGGCTGCTTGACTCATCTCCTTTCACCTCCCAAATATACTGTAGTTATCTATGGTAATCTATCCATATAGCAAAGACTACCACAGCAGTGATCATTATTAAGAACATAGTGCAGTTGTGTAAGGTGAACTTACTGTAGCAGTAGATGTTTGAATGATCACTGCTGCAGTAGCTGCTCTCTCCCTTCATCTCCATTGTTTTTGGAGTGGTTTTATTCCATGGTGTGGACTTCTATTTTTTGTTATTCTTAGCCTTGTCGTTTTGGAGCCCAGCCACCCTTTCTCTGCTGACATGAAAGCTCTAAAGGCTTTGTGCTCAAACTTGTCTTTTATTCAGCTCAGCTCAAGCCACTTGACAGTTTGGATCCATGGAAGGTACCCTGAAGCTTTGAAAGTGGGTAGGCTATTATATCCTTGTCGGGATATAACCCATGCTGCTAAGGCTACTGGAAAAGTGATTGAAAAGTGATCATATTGAACATCTACTGTGATGGCAAGTTTAATTTACATAACTGTAGTTTATTTCTCATAACAGTGTTCAGTCCATATACCCTGTCCAGTACACAATCAAAAGCAGCAAGCCTTTTCTAATCTCAGCTTCCAGGTCTACACAGATTACACTCTACATGCTGCCATCCACAGGCTAGACCTGATTGGGCTGTCTCATTCCATGTTTCAAGGTCTACCTTCAGGTGATTTTCCAAGTGAGGAATTAATTCCCTGCCTTGAGTTGTCTAATTATTTTCATTATTTTGAGAAGTATTCTATCCTGAAAGAGTGTAAAGACCTTTTCTATTGCTTAAATAAAATACTTAAGAATGGGTGTTTTAAGGTTTATTTGTACCCTTGCTTTTGAAAATATAGTTTGTTCATTTTATTTAATTTAATTATATTTATTTATTTATGCATCCATCCATCTGGCATTCAGGTAAGTGGCCTTATTCATTGTGGACATTTTTGTCTGAGCTCTCTTCTGGTATTTACAGTGAATGGGCTTGTGGAGTCTGATATGGATATTAGCCATATTGCCCATACTCTTCAACAGATCAATCACTTGATTTAGTACCAGGTCAAGCTGATGTGGTCTTGGTCTAAAATTTCATTCAAATTCAAAATATTTATATGTTACTGCCTTGACAGATCCTTAATACAGAATAATTTAATGCAGTCAATGATACCTTAAATTTAGCAATAATGGCAGACACTGGGCCATTTGCAACTTAAGGTTCAAATTATTACTGGCATGCTGTACTAAATTATTGACTGTGTGACGGCATGTATCCATGTGTTCTGAATTAAACTATTACATACTTTCAACATTTTTGCCTGCACTGGTTTATTTACTTATGTGTAAGTTGCAGTTGTATGAAAGAGATTTCTGTTCTTAGCTTTTCAATAGAAAAGAAACTATCTGTATTTCTCCAAAACATTTTTGTGTGCTGACGATATGCACTAGTGTGTGGTAGATATGTTGTGAGAGTTGTGAACCAGTTTATCTCCCAAAGTTGACTGTGCAGACTCATTATAAATAGAAGACTATGAATAAGGCTTTAAAATGTCTTCAGTGTTACTGAATAGGAAATAAGGAGGAAAAAAAAACAAGGTTCAGATACTCTGTAGCTTAAGAGATCCAGAAAATCCTTATGTGTGGATTATTTATGTTGTTCATTTTTGCAGTAGGATGATATTTGTCATTATCAGGTGGAAAGACATGCATGCTGGTTTGTAATTCTGCAATAGAAATAGTTTTGTATGTTGTTGTTGTTGTGTCTTTTGGCTTTTCCCGGTTAGGGGTCACTACAGTGGAACTCTGGTCCGCTAATGATTGGCAGTAGATTTTTACGTGCCGAGTTGCCAGCCCTGACACACAACCTTCAACGAAGGTACACCCATTCATGCATGTCTCCAGACAGAAGGCGCTTTAGCTGAGAATCGAACGGGACAACGTCTTACTGTGAGGCGACAGCGCTACCGCAGCACCACCACCGCAGTACAGAAATAGTTTTGTATAAATGGACAAATTATCTGACTGGTACCAGAAAAAATGCATAATGAATTTTTGTTAATGTTATTGTTTAAAGCAGACTTGCATATACCCAAATTAAAGGTCAAACAAAATTATATACAGTCTTTACTGGAATATGTTTAAAGAACATCATATGTGCATGGCATAGACAGATTTCTGTTAAACATTAAAAAACTTTATCAGTGCTGTTTCTTGCTGAATACAGTGGATGAGTTACCCATATTTCCTTTTGTTATGGAATACTAAAGTTTACTTCAACTTATAAAATGTTGCAAGGCTATCTGAAGAAATTGTTTATTGAACAAGGTTATTGGTCCCCATGACAGGATTCTGGTGTGTGTGTGTGTGTGTGTATGTGCATTTGTAAGTGCGTGTGTTTGTGTTTGTGTCTGTGTGACTGCATGTGTATGTGCGAGTGTCACAGATGCAATTATACAGTGAACATGGGACATGTCTGCTGTTACCATTTTGGGACCTGATATGCACTACAGAGGGTAATGGTAGTAGCCTATTTTCTGTACAAAAATGATTATACTGTGAAAAGAACATGTATTTTATGAGGTTGTCACTCTAGTGTCACTAATGCACATTTACCACTACATCTCTTGTACACCAAAACTGTCGATATGTTATAGTATCAGATGTCAAACTACTCTTTTCAACTATAGAAAAAACACCACTGCAGTTATCAAGCAAAATTTGCAATGTTCATGTCTGTGTGCCTAATGGCATTTTAATGATTATAACTGGTAGTTTTATATCATGCTATATAGTGCTGCTGAGACCTCATTTGTGGCAAAGTTTTATGTGAGTTTTAAAGCACAATGGTTTTGTCAATAGCTATCTGCATTGTTAAAATGTTACTCACATTGGTATTCTTAATATTTTTAATACTTTTCCTTTTACTTGATTTATCTCTTAATTTAAAACTAGCATCTCACAAATGATCAATAATGTGGGTTCCTGCTTCATCTCTGCTTTGGAGTGCTCCATTTGTTTAGCCATTTATTGCATAGGCAATAAGGCATAACAATGACTGGCATGTCATGTAATATTTCCCTTCTTCTGCACTCAATTCCATAAGACTGGAGGTGAGTGTCATCTCCATCTCTTTGAATAATTATATTCCAACAAGTTATTTCTTGCATACTGAAACTTACTGCTCATGACACAGGTTTCTTGGCTGAAAGTGGTCATTATTAACAACTGTTCTATAACATCATAGCTTTTGATATGAGCTTGCCTTTGATGTGCACAGCAGTTCCCCTTTTTCAAATCCCATGATAGCTGAGTAGCAGAACATGGTAAAATATATTAGTAGAAGGCTAGGACTGAAAAAATGTAACTCTGAAGAGTGGATGATAACCATAGATTCTATTTAGGCATGCTAACAGTTTAATATTTTTATGTCTTAAATCTCCATAGACTGATATGAACCTAAAATCTGATATTACATGATTATGTAGACTGTGATTGCAACAGAAATTTGAATTATTAAGACTGGCTTTGCAAATTTTAATAACTTATACTTTTCTTTGCAGATTAATATTGTTCTCTTTGCAATTACAATTTGGATCCTAAGAGCACATCTTTCAAAGCTTGACAACAATATAACAACACTGAAAGACACAAAGTACGTTAAAGTGTTCTAAATATGTTAAAACTGTTCGGCAAGAAAACAATTATGAATCTAAACTTACACTGTGTTCTCTGTAGCTGATTTAATGTATGATCACTAATGTGCGAGATATTCTACTTACAAAATATTTCAGTGCCAGCATATTTATTTTCTTAATTCAGGGACTTTCTTTTTTAGTTTTACATGCATAGAAACATTTATGTTGCATTACAGTTTTTATATTTTTCAAATGTCAGTAACAAAAAACACCACTTCAAGGATTATTCTGGTGTACAAGTTGTCACCCTTGAGTTTCATCTCCCTTATACTACATATTTGTTTTTGTCTTTAACACCATCAGAAAACATGTAATATTGTGTGCAGACCCTAAGAATTGCTTTTTCACAATGCCTGCAGTTCATTGAGGTCAGTCCTGCTCAATTCACACCTGCTACTACCCAGGCTAACTATGGTTTCCTACCCTACCCCAATTCCTACATACACCTAATTATTCTTGATTTCAATACTGCATTACTTACCCATCTTTATAATCAACTGTGCAGGCAGGTAAACGGAAACACAATATATTGTACTTTCTCTCAATAACAGTCAGAGTCTCCCAAGGCTTAATTATTGGTCCTTCATTTTTCAATATTTTTACTAGTGATCTTCACAATGGAACTAAACATGCTTCCATTATACAGCATGCACATGACTATACCCTTGGCTTCTCGGACAACGGACTAGATAAAATTCAACAGCTCACCCTGGAATACTTCACTTTTGTTGAAGATTGGATATCAGACTCACTGTTATTTGTCAATCCTAAAACTATAAGCTTATTGTGTTCATCTCCAAGCCACTATCTATCCATAAATATCACTTCAGCATTTCTTCATCCAATCATGCTATGATTAAACTAATAACAGATACTAAGCTGTTTTAAGGGCAGAGCTGAATCATGGTCAAATGGACACCTAGACAGGGTAATGAGCAAGGACCCCCACTGCAAGAATTCCGGTCTCATATTACTTGTCTCTCTCCCCCAGATACCCTAATCTCTATTCAAAACTGTCAATGTCCACACTATTTTCTTCTTTATTTAAAATGTATAATTTATTTATCCTTTGTTGACCAGGTTAGTCTGCCATGACTAGTAGCCTCTTTTCATGGGGGAGACCCAAGGTGGAATTCATTTTACTAGGGGAAATTTGGCTAGGCCATCAGGAAACTTCCCTTTCTCTTTGTGAGCAGGGATGCTGGTTGTTGTGACACTTCCTGCATTTTTCCAGGAGCAGTGGCAGTTTGGAGAAGCAGGAAGGAGTATGGTAGATATGAACATGTCGGAGGATTTACATTGTTCAAGTGTGGAGCCTGGAGACTTGCATTCAGGGAAGAAGTTAGCAGAGGATGTGGTGGGGTCAAAGGCTTTTGAGCCTTCGCGAAACAAAGTGGTGGAGGCATGTGAGCTTGTGTCAGATTCCAGTAAGAAGGGAAAAATGCAAGTCCTGAGTAATGTGAAGGAGGTCATACCTTTGCAAAATTCTGAAATGATTTTTCAGAAGCAACTGTCTGAAGGCCAGAGGAAAACATCAAAAGGATGTACTATTACAGCCTCCAATTGGGAGAGTTGTGTAATGTTTATCTGTAGGATTTGATGAATCAGAGTGAGCTGGAAAGTGAGAAGGTGATTTCATGTGGAGACATTATGGAGAGGAATCAAGAAAAAGAAGTGAGAAGGTAAAAGAAGTCATATGCAGAATCGGTGAAACGGGGAGAAAGAAGAGAAGTCAAGAAGACAGAATTGAGAAGAAAGAAGTACCTAGTAAGAATAAGCTGTAAAACAGATAAAGAGATTGCCAGGTATGACATTTGGGATATCATAATAAAATAGCACCATTGGGGATATCACTGAAAGATATAAAAGCGTTCATTCAAATTAATAAAGACACTTTTTGTAACATTATTTTTGAAGCAGGACAGTACACAGAGAAATTCTTGGATTAATATGAACTAAAGAAAAACTGTAATACATTAAATCTGTATGTTTTAAAAACATTTAATACAGAGGCAAAAATGAGAATTTATGTGCAATTTCAAACTGAGGTAGAAAAGGAAACACTAAAAGAATATTTAAAGACTGTATATAAAGACGTTATGGACAAAAATTATGATTATAGAGTTTTATGGACAGGGAGGGTTGTGTTTTATTAAAAATGGAGACTGAAATAATAGTACACATTTCACGTATTATAAATGCTCTGTAAAATACTAGGGCAACAAAAAAGTGTTTTTTTTTTTTGTGGAGAAAGTAATTTAGTTAACAATTGTGACAAAAAAAATTATATTTGTGGCAAAGGGAAGCATGATGCAAAAAGCTGTAAATTGAAATGCTTGAAATGTTAAAAACAGGTCACTTATCGATAGGTTATACGGAAAACAGAATAATATGAGTATAAAGTGAGTAGAGAGTGTGAGGATAAACAAAATATAGAGAAAGGGGAAGAAATAGAAATAAATCTAGGGAAAAACAAGAAGAGCAGACTACAATCAATAGATAATGAATAAACAGTAGAAGGTGAAGAAGTAAGAGATAAAAAAGATAGAAAAAGGAGTATATGAAGTAATGATAGAAACAATTGATGAAGAAAGTAGTTGCAGTGTGATTAAGTGAAGAAAAAAACTCTATTAGGAAAAGAGTGAAAGATAGGAAGAGGAAATTTAAAGGATTTGGTATGAAAGAAAATAAAAAAAGGACAAAGAAAGGGAAAATAAATTAATAAAATAAGAGATGAGAATTTTAGAAACAAATGTGAGCAATATAGCGAATATAAAAAGAAGACTATGTGTATTGGGATGGTGCATGACATTTGATATGGCTATTGTTATAATAGAAAATATAAGAATTTTAACAGAAAAGGAAATATTACAAGTGGAAACATGAGAATATTGTTTGGAACATTGGTAAAGAAACATGCTCAGGTACAGGAATATTTGTAAAAGTTCAATAGGAAGTTTGGATGTTTCTTTGTTAATATTGGGTAGAGTAACAATTGTCGATGTGAGATGGAAAAAGCAAGTTTATAGAATTATAGCAGTTTATGTGTATGAGAAAAAAAAGAAAGATAGATTTTAAAAAGTCTTAGATTATGTATGTGTGAATATGTATCTAATATTAGTGGGTGATTTTATTTGTGATTTAAGAAAAAAAGAGTATTGATATGAAAATGATGTCAGAAATAATTAAAAGTGGAAAATTATATATATGATCAATAAACAATGGACCAATAAAATGAATAATTTAATAACTGAGATAGATTTTTTATTGTTTTAAAAGTCTGAAAATTATACAAGAAGGTAAACAAGTTATTGGATTTTCACATCATATGGCAATATGGCTAGATTTTTAAGAAAAAAGGGCTATATAAAAATAGGCAAAGGTATTAAAAGAATAAATGAAAAAGATTTAGTAAGGAGGGAACAGAAAGAGTTAGGCAATTATGGAAAGGTTGTATAGGTATGAGGGGATTTTGCAAGAGCTGGGCATCTTGGTAGATACATTTTAAATAAATATATAAGAAATGTTTTTTGGAATGACAATATTTACAATGAAAAGAGGAGAAGAACAAATATAAACAAGTAATCAAGTATGTTTTTTAGAGATTTAGTAACAAATAAAGATTTTTTTCAGAGGGAAAAGGAAATACATAAGATGAATTAAAAGAAGATTAAAAAGTCATTTAAACAAAGGTATTTTTACAGGGGAAAAGGGAGAAGTGGTACCTTATTTAAACAATATAGTAAAACAGATAGTGTTAATATTCAGTAAGAAATAGTGACTGTAATAAAGGAATATATTGAAAAGGCATATATAAAGCAGAAGATAAAAAGAAAACATGGAAAGTTAAAAATTAACAAAACAGGACAATGACGATTTGGAAAAACAATAGCATTGGAAGAAGTGAGTATTTTGATAAAAATGGTAAATATTGAATCAGCAATGGGACTGGATGGGATAGAATATTATATGTATAGATGTATGTTGGAGTGACAGAAGAAGTGCTTTGTGGAAGTGTTAAATGAATGGTTAGAGGAAGGTTTTGGACAAGTAGAAATATGTGTTGGAGTTATGAAATTTATATTGAAAACAAGGAGAAAAAGAGGATATAAAAAGTTGACAACTGGTATTTTTAAATAATTCATATTATAATATTCTTATGAAAAGAATTGAAAATAAATTGGAGATTAAATGAAATTAAATATTACAAGAAACCATAGTTGGCAAAAGGAAGGCAGGAGTCATTCACGATAATAAGAGAAATTACAGGTGATATAATGAATAGGAAAACAGAAGTTAAAATCCTGATAGGTGATTTGAGTAAGGCATTTGACAGGATACAATGCAAAATTTTATGGGACAATAATTTAATTGATAAATTAATAAAAGTATTTATTTCAACATATGAAAAAATAAGTAAAAATAGCAAAATAACTTTTCACGGAGCTACCAGGCAAAACAAAGTTTTAGTCCCAATGGCAAAAGCATATAACAGTCCACGAAAACAGTAATTCTGTATAAAACTCAGGTTTATTAATAAAAATGGTAAGCGCGTTCACTTCGGAGCTTCTTCAGACCAAGTAATTCATAAAAACCAAAAGGCAAATATATATAGGCGTAGGTCTCAACATCAATTATTTAATTATTCAGTTATACCTTGTTAAAATATATATACATAAAGGTATATGTATAAAATATAAAAAATAAAACTACATATAATAATATTTATAATATTTATTTATGTAACCTCCTTCTTTTTAGGGCAGGTCTAATGGATGCCCTCTCATTTAAACCTCTGCCCCTATCTGCTTGCAGGATAATAATCCAATTGAGTTGAATTAGCGATCCAGGAAGCAGGCAGGCATCAGTGCAGGAATAGTTTACACTGCAGAAATGTATTCAGCCAGTAGCCGAATACATTTCTGCAAACCGCAAAATGTAGGCATGGAAGCTCGTGAAAAAGCATGTATTAGAAGGGTTAGGCATGCCAATGGCCAAATATATGGCCATAGACATGAAAAATAGTTACAAAATTATAAAAAATAACTTTTTTGGGGGGCCGATTTTGACCATTTAAGCGTAGGGCAGTGGTGCGCAAATGGGATTGGCTCAAAAATAACAAAAAAGTAGGAAATAAGCTGCTAAACCAAAATCATAATTTTGCCATAATAGTGAAAGGCATGCATAATATAACAAGACCATGGAATAGTGGTTGCTAAGGGGGAAGGCTGATGGCTGGATTTGTAACCATGCATTAGCAGTCAATCCTATGCAAATGAGGGCAATGTTACTGAGTCATAGATTTCCCTGCAGTGCTAGCCTGCACCCAACCATGTAGGTACAGTAATACCATGGTCTAAGCCTAAGAGCTAGATGACTTCATAAGGGTGTGTGTCTTGTATGCTGTAAGCTTATTGGAGCCATGGCCCATGTTTGCCCTAAGCTAAGCACAACTAAGGCAGAGTGTGTGTCTATGGCTATATTGTCTTACACCAAGAAAGCCATGGTGTACACGTGGCCAAGCAGAGCCCATTTCTGCTAAAAGGTGTTCACCTTGCCTAAACGGGTTTGCACTGCATGCACCGGGTTAAAAAAAAAAACAGGAAATACCAGCTCTGTTCAGATCTCAGCACTGGGTTTGTGCGGCACGCCTCGGTGCTTAAATGGGAAGTCAATGGGAAGGGAAAACAGCAGTAAGAAGGTAAACAAGGTGAACTAGCATAGCTGGCAGGTGAAATATATCAGAATCAGCCAATTACACAGGCAGCAGCCCAACCCAGCCCAGCACACTACTATAAACTATGCAAACACCATTCACTCTGTTTTTACCCCACAAACTTGACACGACTGGTGTACACAAATGGGGAAATTGTACCTAATGAAAGCAACAAAATGATAGGGGCTGCATTTGCTGTCATAAATCAACATGTGGAAGAGGCTAAGGGTGGTGAGGATGACAATGCTGATGACCAACCCATAGTGAGGAGAAGGAGAAGAGTGTACAGACCCAGTGTAACCTACCAGGGGCTACATGAGCTGGAGATAGTGGAGCACTATAGGATGTACAGGGACAACTTACAGCAAATTGTTGAGCTGTGCCGGCCACGCCTCACACACAGAACCAACAGAGGGGAACCCATCCCAGTGGATACCAAGGTATGTGTAGGCTTACAAATACTAGCCACAGGTACCTTCCAAAGAACAACTGGGGATATCATGGGGATCTCACAGGCATCAGCATCCAGGATACTTCACCAGTTCTTAGATGCCATGTAAGCACATGCCGGTGAGCACATATATTTCCTCAACACCCACGAGACGTTGGCCAGCAATATGCATCACTTCCACCAAATAGCAGAATACCCTGAGGTAGTGGGTGCTATAGACTGCATGCACATACACATCAAAGCACCACCCGGTGAGCGGGGTAGAGTCTACATAAACCACTAGGGCTTCACCTCCATCAACTGGCAGGTTGTGTGTGATGCTCAGGGCATTATCAGGAATGAGTGTGCTGGCTGCCCTATAAGCTATTATGACTCCCACCTCTGGCATATGACACAGCTGTACCAGAGATTTGCCAATGGGGACATCCTCTTTGGCCACCTAGTGGGGGATGCTGGTTATGCACTGGAGCCTTAGCTAATGACACCCATCAGAAATGCACAGACACCCAAATAAGAACTCCATAATGAGGCACACGCACAGACAAGAATCATAATAGAGCGTGTGTTTTGGATGCTCAAATCACGGTTCCGGTGACTGGACATATCTGGTGGAGCCTTGCAGTACTCACCAGCTACATGAACACAGATCATCATCATATGTGCTATGCTACACAATATGAACCAGCTCCAGCAGCAACAGCACGGGGCAGGGTCACACATCCCCCCACCATTGCCAAGGCCAGCACGGGCACAGAGTGACTAAGAGAAGGAACAACCTGAGCCTGCCCCTGTAGGCAGAAGGAGGTGTGCCCAGTATGCCTAGGCCTTGGCAAAGAGACTACGCATAGCACATACCCTGACACTGTAGGAACTCAGGGAATGACACCTCTCTCTGACTTCCACATACAGTAAAAGGGATGCCAAACATGACACTATCTGTGCTTAACCATGTATAGGGAGTGTACTATGTGCATCTGACATAGTCAGCCCTGCAGCACCATCCCCAATACTGGCACAAACACAAGGTAAGTCACTCTCCCTATCAATTGCTGAATGGAGCACTATGTTTTGTTACTTGTATCTATGGTATGTATGTGAGCATGCAAGGGTATCGGGTGGCTGAATGGAATGCCAGCAGATAGTAGACACCTTTAGTGGCAGCATGAAATCTATAACAATTACGGGTGTCACCATAGTAGCCAGTACTAGACAAGGTGACAAAACCACTGCAGGAAATGTGGTGGGCCACATGTGTGTCTGTAGGACACACATATGCCAGTCAGGGAGGCTCACACACCCAACAGCAGTCTCAGCCAGCAGGACAGGTGTAGATAAACACAAACAAAGACTGTGCTAAGGCCTCTGATTGATAGCTATGGAGAACATCCCCCCTCCAGACCTACACAGACAGACAGACTACAACAGGTCAGGCAGTGGGATGTTAGTTCTGAAGGGTAAGAAGTCTGAAACTGAAATGTAGGTCAATTTAACCTAAGAACTGTAGTACACTGATATGCCTCTAGTCAGCATGATAGGTCAGAATACAGAATGATATGGAGTACCTGAAATACCAGTACAGTCATAGCAAATGTGTATAAGTGTCAGGTGTGCCCCCCCCCACAAATCCTGTGTAGAAATGTAGTAACATGTATGTATAGTTATAATAACAGTGGAGCACAGATTACATGAGCTGGCCAAAGTAGCAGGATAGATTGTAGCATGTGTACAATATGCAGGGCTGTGTGTGTTAGGTTGGTGTGTGTTGTATATTGCGTGAGAGTGGTCAGTATGTAGACATGGTGAGGTTTGTACTGGTGGCCATTGGCCAGTACTGCCAATGACAGGGCCACGTTCACACAACTGCAGTGTCAAAAACAATGCATCCCAGCAAAACACATTCCAGCAGTAAGCCATAGTAAATGTTTGAAAGTAATCTCTGTCATCATCTGAAAGATGGACATGTCATGAATGTGGGCCCAGACATACAAACAGTACATAGGTGGAAGTACCTCAGACAGACAGTGTATAATATGTTATTGTCAAATGGACACATCTTTGGAATTGTACAAACAGGTTAGCAGCACATTAGTTGGGTTTGTAGTAGGGAATACTGATATCATCTGGCCAAACACTGGCAGACCACAAAGGTCACAAGTATGAAGTATTGAGAAACTGTTGATGTCCCAACACAAGCCAGCATAAGTGGAATGCCCCATGCATATCTGTGAGTCAGATGCAAGTAGTGTCCATAGCACACATGCACCCAGCACACCCCACCAGCACCCACAGGTACCTCTCTGTTCATATCCCTGCTGTTGGGAATGAGTACAATATGACCCCCACCTCTGTATGGCAATAGCCAAAGAATGCAGCATGCAGAACAGGTGTCCTATGCAGGTGTGTCCCTAGCTGTAAGCAGCATCCTGCCAGCATCCACACCACTGGATCAATAATGACAGAAAGTATTGGCATTAACACCTTGCACACCTACCCTGTCACCTCAGGGGAATATAGTGTCTTGGAGTCTGGGACTGTAGAAATGACACAATGCAATGGCCTGCTACAGCCACTTCCAAATGGCATGCAGTCCTCTGCCAAATGCCTGTGACTCACCCGTACTGCAAATGTATGTTATGTCATGGACTCCAAAATAACAATATAGCACAGTCCACAAAACCCTAATGCAAGGCCATGTGGACAAATCCCTGTAACATGTCCACCATGTTCTACTGCATGAACTGTGGGCCAACACCAAATTACTGCTGGGATGAGGTGATGACTATACGGAACTTATCAGATAATGTTTGCATAATGTGTGGAACAGGATAGAATAATAGAGGGAGGGTAGGAGCATGGGCAGCATGCAGTGTGTGAAGTCTGAAACTCAGCCATGTGCACATACTATCCCTGCCTGCAAACACAGGAATGGGTGGCTACAAACCTGCTTGTAAACCACAATGTGAAGGGGTAATGTCCAGAATTATGACCCCTGCCTCTGGGTAACCTGTGTGAATCTATGCAGCTGTGAGGTATGGCCATAGCAGGATATGGTCATACTATCATGTCAATGGATGTACAAGCATGGGATCCTCAGCCACCACTGTACCAAGGTGATGAACCATTTACACAGACTCAGCAGCAAGTGTCTGCACCTTCCCCTCCAGAATGGCATGATTGTGCAAGATTATGTAGGCTGCAGACCACAATACTGGACACAACTGCAGTCAACCTGTGTATCCCAGGACATTACTGTAAGCAAATATGTATACTTGACAATACTTGATGACATAAAATATCACAGTGTAAAGCAGTACATATGTCTGAATATCTCTGCTAACACCAAAACCATGTAGCAGAAGAAGCACGGACACAATTACCTACAGTAACCCACTATCCTTTGTCCATTTTGACCCCATATTGTCAACTGATCTACAGATATCCCACAGAAACTGGTTGCTAGCTGTAGGTGTACAACACAAAAGCCTGCGCTGGAGTACAACCTACCTGGAATGGATTCACACATTCAATACAGAAGGTCATACTGGGCATGTTCCCACATTTGGAGAAACGAAGCCCATGTCTGACAACAAAATACTGAAATCTCATACTGGGCATGCTCCCACACTTACAGACATAAAGCCCATGTCTGGCAACAACAGTGGACGATATATATCTGACAGTCACAGATGTTTGTGCACACACTCCTCAGTACACACCAGTCATGCTTTGCATACCCACTTGGATAGAAATACACATATATCCAAGGACAACACACTATAATAGGCCAAAATTACACATACTTAGATGTGTGGAAGAGAGTGACAGACAGTGACAAAGAGCCTCCCATCATGAGGTCTGTCCCACACAGCACGCATCCAACTGGCCAAAACCACATGATGTGCAAATGTCAATCACTGTAGACATTTGCCTCTGGTATCCCTCAACACTATAATGTCTGTGGTGCTTGTGATAACTGTGTAACATGACTGTGCAAGTCAGTAGTCATCTAGCAGTTGCATACACATACCTGTGGAATATAAACCTGTGTGTGCCAGAGTGTTGTGTGTCCGCTTCCAGATGAATGGGTTATGGCCCATGCACACACACTGCACTCCCCATTGCCTACTATGGCAAGCCTGCTTTTATCTTCACATTGAAATACACCTTTGGGAAATTAGTTGCCCTATAAGCTCTGTGGTACTTGCTGTCACAGTGTAATGCTATAGTGTGATGTATTAGTTAGGTAGGAGTTCTAATCCCAGACATGGCAACTGTGTGTATTTATCTTTGTAGGGATTAACGCTTTTGAGGCCATTCACAGTCACTACAATTTCAAATGCCCAACTTTGGCAGAACTGCTGATGTCATTCACTGTGAAATACACCTTTGGGAAGAAGTAGCCCAGTAAGCTCTGTGGCACATCCTATAACTGCATAATGCTGTAGTGTGATCTACTAATTTGGTAGTAGTTCTACCCCCAGACATGGCAACTGTAGAACTTTGTGTGTGTTTTTCTGTGTAGGGATCAAAGCTTTTGAGCCCATTCACAGTCACTACAACTTCCATTGCCCTACATTAGCAGGGCTGCTGATGTCATTCACTGTGAAATACACCTTTGGGGAAAGAATAGCCCAGTAAGCTCCATGGTGCATCCTATAAGTATGTAATGTTGTAGTGTGATGTACTAGACAGATAGGAATTCTATTCCCAGACATGGTAACTGTAGAACTTTGCGTGTGTGTGTTAGTTTGCTTGTGTAAGGATCAATGCTTTTGAGGCCATTCACAGTCACTACAACTTCCATTGCCCTACTTTGGCAGGGCTGCTGATGCCATTCACTGTGAAATACACCTTTGGGGAAGGATTAGCCCACTAAGCTCTGTGGCGTGTCCTATAACTGCATAATGCTGTAGTGTGATGTACTAGTCAGGTAGGTATTCTATCCTGAGGCATCACAACTGTAGAACTTTGTGTGTGTCTGTTTATCTGTGTAGGGATCGATGCTTTTGAGGCCATTCACAGTCACCACAACTTCTATTGCCCTACTTTGGCAAGCCTGCTGATGTCATTAACTTTGAAATACACCTTTGGAGAAGAAGTAACCCAGTAAGCTCCATGGTGCATCATATAATTGTGTAATGCTGTAGTGTGATGCATTAGTCAGGTAGGAGTTTTATCCCCAGACATTGCAACTGTAGAATTTTGTGTGTGTTCATTTGTCTGTGTAGGGATCAATGCTTTTGAGGTCATTCACAATCACTACAATTTCCATTGCCCTACTTTAGCAGGGCTGCTGATGTCATTCACTGTGAAATACACCTTTGGGGAAGTGTAGCCTAGTAAGCTCCATGGCACGTCCTATAACTGCGTAATGCTGTAGTGTGATGTACTTGTCAGGTAGGAGTTCTATCCCCCGACATGGCAACTGTAGAACTGTGTGTGTGTGTGTGTGTGTGTGTGTGTGTGTGTGTGTGTGTGTGTGTGTGTGTGTGTTTGTCAGTGTAGGGATCAATGCTTTTTAGGCCATTCACAGTCACTACAACTTCCATTGCTCTACTTTGGCAAGCCTGCTGATGTCATTCACTGTGAAATACACCTTTGGGGAAAGAATAGCCTAGTAAGCTCTGTGGCACACTCTATAGCTGCGTAATGCTGTAGTGTGATGTACTACTCAGGTAAGAGTTCTATCCCCAGACATGGTAGCTGTAGAACTTTGTGCGTGTGTTTATTTGCCTGTGTAGGGATCAATAAGAGGCCATTCAGAGTCTCTACAACTTCCATTGCCTACTTTGGCAAGTCTGCTGATGTCATTCACTGTGAAATACACCTTTGGGGAAGGAGTAGCCCAGTAATCTCCATGGCGTGCCCTATAACTGTGTGATGCTGTAGTATGATTTACTAGGCAGGTCGGAGTTCTATCCCCAAACATGGTAACTATGAGACTTGTGTGTTTGTCATACGTATCATGTGTGGAGGTAGCTGCGAGTGTGTAATAACAGGACTCGTTGTGGAGTAGGTTTTGCAGATTTCTTATATGGTGGGCCTATTATATGTCACAATGTCCACCTTACAAGGATAACAGATGTTAAACAACAGAGAGGCTGAGGTAGACAATCCATACCACTACATGTGAGATCATGGCTTGGGGAGCAATATAGGCAACCCTTGTATTACCCAGAGAACAGTTCCCAGCCATGTCTCATACACAAACACACTCGGCTAGGCAACATCCACTATGTTGTTAGTTCACTGCATATTGTCCACAGATAGTAATCATAGTGTGACTGCAGTGGACTACAGAGGACATGGCACCCTGTCCCATCCCTACAATAGGCAAATAATTGCATACAGTACTCCTTTGCTATGTTCCCCACTGGACACCTGTAATAACTGTAGAGCCAGTAAATGTAACTCACAAAGGATATACCATGCCTTATACACATGTTCCGTATGGGCAGATGCCACTGACACCAGGGAATACCTGTATCATGCTGTCAGTGCAGGTGCAGGGTCAACCTGGTGTCCATTGCCAGCTCTTACGACATGAGGTCAGGAATGGCACATTTGATGATAACAAACTGTCTACACAACATGCCCTAGACACCCCAGGTACACTTTCACATGTCACAGAACATGCAATTGGGATGTGTGCACATCCCAGACACCATCCATGTTATGGAATATAGAACACATACATGGCAAGCATTGCATAGCACTGGCCACCCACAATAGTAACCCAGATGACTGGATGGTGAATACAGTACCCACCTGTGTGGGCCTATCCAGACACTACACCCCTGAGCCACACTGCAGACCACTGTTATGTAGCCTGATGCCAAGGTATACCCTTTACCTAGCCTTGTACAGCCTTCTGGAACAGTCAGCCACTACACAGCTGTGAAGCAATGCACCCATGCCTGTTAGTACTGGCAAACCTGTGTCTGTGTGTGTGTGGAGTATAATGATTTGGATGCCTACTGAAGCATGCTGTCTGATGTCAGACACCTTGACATACCCTTTGCCCATATATCATCCTGATAACCCCTGTGGTGCATGTGATATCTGTGTATTACTGCATTATGGCAAATTAGCTAATTAGGAAGTCTAATCCTGACCCTGTCAACTGTGATAATGTGTGTGACTCCCTGAGAGACTGTGGCTGTGTCGACCTTGCCACCTGTTCTTGTGGACAGGCATCTGTACTACACCTACCTTATCCCTCTTTTAAAACTGTTGCTGATGTCACTCACCTTCAAATATACATTTGAACAGCTCCCCAACATTAAGCTTTGTGGTGCATGCAATAACTGCATAGATGTGTGATAGCAATACATAGTCAGGCAGGGGTTTGACACCCTGTACTGGTATGTGTTGTGACTCAAACATGCTTAGGTTTTACTTACCCACCCCTTCCCTGTCTTACATTGTCTCTATCTGCCTCTCTCACTCCCTCTCTGGTGGATGTGGAGAAGTACACCTGCTTTGCTGAGGCAGCAGCTTGTGTTTTGTAAGTGATGCTCATGATCAGCTGATGGCCTCTGCATGAATTGCAGTCCCCCACTACCTGATTGCATGTGGAACAGCTGTGGTAACATTCCCATAGCCAGTTGCATGGAAAAGCACTATATTACTAGGAACATCATGTGGGTGTTGGCCCTTTTCATTCACTGTGAGCAGGACTGTTGGTGTTCGGTAAACAGCAGCACAGATGGTAGTGGGATATACCTCTAACAACATACACAGTGGAGACAGGTCAACAAACAGGAGGAGGATGTTCTAGGCATGACTACAGAATGTAAGTGTTGCTCTGCTGTATCTGGAGTAATGTTGGTTTAACAGGGTTTATGTGGATATGGCTGGTCTACATGTTTTAATACCTGTTATGACAGTGTTATGTGTTTGAGGAAATTCCCATCTGTAAGGTTATCTGCAGACTGGTCAATATTTGGCGTCTTATGTGTCTTGTGTTACGCACAGATCACCTATCTTAGAACTGCATGTGTAATTACCCAGTGTGATGTTATGTCCAGATATTTGCCAGATGTACTGCTGCCACCATAACTGTCATAGGACATATGTCACAACAAACCCTGTTACAACAGTTAATGTATGAGGTTATCACAGCAACATGTCAATATTGTCCCAGTGTCTGTGCCTCCAGCCACAAGTCTGTCAACCTTTGTATATATGTCATGCAGTAAGAGGTGCATATATTCTGCACACCATTATGTACTGACATCATACCTGATAACAAGACAGTGAGATATCAGAATGCTAGACATGCTATGTATAGTAGGTGTTATATTTGAGGACATAACCTGGGCATTCTTTGGTTGTCTGTACAGTAGTGAGGTCTGTGTAGTTATGGTGATTGTTAACAGTATGTGTCTTGCAAATACGTACCTTGTCCTGTGTGCAGACTGTGGTTGAAGTCATTGTTCTTGCTCCTGTTCTATCTGATGTTACATGCTGCTCCAGTGTATGATACCCAATCGACTTACATGTTTGTAGAGCCAAACACATACATGTCCCATACCACAGACAGGCATCAGACCACACTGTGTCATGGCTCAGTATATGTAGGGTTAGTGTGTGAGTGACACATATGAGAATGGTGTTGATCAGACAGTCCATATACTATAATCTTAAACTTGCTTACCAAATGTGGCTGTGTTCACAATTGTTGTGGCTATGCACATTCACACAGGTGTCTGTTACTCTGTGCTGTGACATGCCTGTAGAGCCTGCTATATTTGCAGGTACATCTGTATTCCCCCATAAGAAATGTAGGCCAGTGTTGTGTCACTCTGTCTGTAGTTCGCACAGTGCTTTGTTACATTTTTAGCAGCTTAGTGTAATTAGCCAGTGTGATGTTATGTCCAGATATTTGCCAGATGTACTGCTGCCAGGCCACCATAACTGTCATGTATTACTGACAAAGCAGTGGGATGTGTACAGATGTATGTCACTAACTGGTGTGTAGTACATGGCCATGTGACCTCTCCACCACCAGTTATCATGTGTTAGGACAGACAGGAGTGTGTGAATGCATAAACTGTGTGGGTATATGTAGTCCAGTATTCATGTGATATACCCATGTACATCATGGCTGTTAACATCCACATTGTCAGGCTTGGTCCAGCTGTCTCACACTAAGGGGTTATGTGTATACCTCTGGACGGACCAGCATATGCCAGACTGTCCACATTTATTGGCCATATCTCTGCTGTAGTCCACAGGATCATTACTGTGATATCAGTGGTACTGTACAATGATGACTTAGGATGTCTGATAGTAAATGATGGCATACATGTCAATAGCAGATGTGTCCTCCCACACACATTTATGTTATGACAACCCCAGTTACAGTAGCAACAGTCTACATATATACCTGCAATACATACATGACATCCCCTTGCACTAAGAGGCTGAGACTATTTGTGCTGAGGTGTGACTCCACTCCATGTTCTGGACATATGGTAAATATATATTTTATGTATATATATATATATATATATATATATATATATATATATATATATATATATATATATATATATATATAAATATGTACACATATCTACAAGCATATATGTGTATGTATATATATATATACACACATATACATGCATACACACACACACACACACACACACACACATATATATATATACATATATATATATATATATATATATATATATATATATATATATATATATACACATCTATATATCTGTATACACATATATAGATATATATGCACATATAGATATCTACATATATATATATATATATATATATATATATATATATATATATATATATATTTGACAGCGTTTTCCCAAGTAAGAGTAGATCGCTAATTGCAGTACTGGAAACAAACACCCCTGTATGCAAAGATGGACTCTGACTTGTTACTGTTATGTTCCTGGTGTGTGAGCTGTGTCTCAGTATGTATTTCCTGATGGATAATGATCTGACATGTGGATAATAACTGTAGACTACTGTGTGTATAGCACATGTCAGTGAGGGCTGTCATCATGTAGTAATGGCATACCTATCGGTGTCAGACGTCTATCTGTCAACACATTCATCCTAATGCATAGCTAGTTGATGAGCTGATGTCTGTCAGTCCCTGTACAGATGTGCAGATGTTAGGTATCCATCTTGAATATGTACAGGCAATGTATGCTTGAGTGACACTGACATGTCTGGCCAGCTGTGTTATAAATGCCACAGAAAGGACTCAACACCCTGTATGCACCACATGCCATGGATACCTCAACTACACTACAACAGTCAACAGAACTTGCTTGGATACAGGTCTCCAAGACAGACACTAACCATGTTATGTAATACATGTTGCATACATGGTCACTGAAGCACCTCACCAGCCCTCTGCAGGAGGCACCCAGAGGATTGGCTGATGCATGGCACTCTCACCTTGAGGGTCACCGCAGTGATGTCTGTTGATAAATGGCCTTCTGGCACATGGCAGGTGGCACAACACCACTGTACACACGTCCCCTACAATTCCCATCTCTCCATGGACAATAGCCTGGTACACAGCTATGAACACCTGCACTGATGCACACCAGTACTGACAAATGTATACATATGCATTACTGAGAATATCAGTGTGTGTGTGTTTGTAGTCCTGTAGTTGGGAATACCCTGATGCCCTTCACACCCACTGCACCACCCATCTCCATAGTTAAATGTGGCTGCTGCTGTACTGTACATTACATGCACCTTGTTACACACTGTTCCCTAAGGGCTACCTGGGCCTTGCAGTACCAGCACAACACTGTTGCACAAATGGGTTGATAGGCCTGGGATACCCACTGAGTTCTGGCAAGTGTTGTATGTGTGCGTGTGTGTATATATGTAGGATACCGCATTCCAAGGCCACATACTCCTATTACAATATGCATTGCCACACAGTATTAGAGATAGTGATGTTGCTGCCCATAGGTGAGGCATGACAATGCGTCACCCTACTATGCCTGTGGCATGTGCATTAGATGCATATCACTGTAGTAGCATACTTGTGTTGGACAAGGGGTTGTATTGCAGTCCTGGTCAATGTTTGATGGTGTGTATGTCAGACTGTCACTATGGGTTTCAGTGTGTACATTATATACAGTGGGGTGTGTGTGCTGGGTATATTGTCATTACACTATGGTACCCCCAGTACATGTCCCATGTACCACTGTATGGTGATCACTGTCACCATCAACCATACAGGTACCTGATAACACTATCCAGCCCAGTTAGGCATGTGCTGTGTGCAACCTACCTATAACACAAGGGACACACAGACAAGGTAGTCGGCACTGATATGCTCAGGTCTCTCAGATGTGTGTCTGACTGTTATGTGTTTGTAAATGTGTATATGACGGTATGCCACACTATGTATTGAACATATACAACCATACATCCACAGTTATCATACTGTACATCCCTGAGGATGTTCTACATGTAACATGTAACTTGGAAAACACCTCTTCCTAAAAGCTGTGTGGTGTGTGCAATTAAAGCCACACACATCAGTAGCACTACATACCTTGGTAGGGGTCTAGTCCCAGTGTTGCCAGGTAAGAGTGTGTGTGTATGTGGAGGGATCTACTTCAGAATATACATGTCCCAGGGGTTCATCTGTCCAAGAACTGCGTGGCATATGCTAACATGTCACAGATATCATCCTGTGGACATACATTCCATCACAACAACTGTTAGCTTTGTAAATGGCCTCTATCCCACTGTATAGCTGTGCAGCGATACTGGGGTTGGTATATATAGCTGGGTGTGGCTATTGTGGACACAGCCAACATCATTGCGGTTACTGTTGAGTGTATCCCCACATGTAGCTGGCTGTAATACTCTACAGTTCATGTTAACAGGTTAGGTATTTGTCTATCACACTATCTGTGGTTCTACAGCACCTCTAACCCTCTAAAGGGTCGGGGTGTGCCACACACCAGCACACATATGTTTACCATTCTGAGGAATGCACTATGTTGGGGAAGGGAACATATACCCCGCCGGTACCATCATCAATGACATTAAACTACCAGACTGTGTATTTCACAATGTGTTGTTTTGCATAGTCTGGCTTGATGGACTTACATAGGCTACAATGAGTTCATTGCACAGGGACATACATCCATGTGTTCAGTATTCTCTGTGAAGTGCATCAACACCTAAGCCTTTGTGTGCGTTATACACAAAAATGTGGTGTGTACCACCCAGTACAATTATCATTGCCCACTGTAGAAGTGCTGCTAGCAGCAGCCACCATGCACTCAACTGTATACACTACCCCCAGACCTATTGGCCATGTGGCACAGGCAGTATCTGTTATATAGACCTGTGACATGTGTTCAACTCTACCCAGGATATGGCACAGCCAAGGTCTCACCACAGTGCCATACCCCTTGTGAGATATGACAGCAGACCATCCTCCTACTGACACATGGACACCTACAACACAAATGGATAACATTATGGAGATCACAATCACTCTGTGTTAATAACAGCTATAATGCATCCTGGCTGGACAGCTACACTATCTGACATGTATGCATTAAATGTTACTACAGACAACATGTTACACAGCAGTACATTGGTGCACTGTAGTATAGTCACCGTCTGCATCAGAACCATATTAGCCTGTCCCTCATCGATGTTATGGATGACAGGGATGTGGCACAGGTATCATCATATGCACAGAGTGTGTTATTGGTTTGCCAGAGACCTAGGCTGGGCCATACATTTGACACCATGTGTATGTGTGAAGGGTTTTAATTAGTGATGGCCATGGTGATGTGGTGTGTGTAGGTATGGGGTTGCTTTAGGTGTGCTTGTATTATGTGTGAGTATGCATGCACACAGATCCACCATGTGGCTGCCTATATAGGTGGCTGTTGGACAGATGCAGACCATACCTGGCAGGGTGTGCAGTTCACCACCTCCAGCCATGGACATGAGAAGTGTGCCTGCCAGGGGTTCCACAGGCACATCCTGGTACAAGCCTCGATATGCTACTCTCCCCTGATGATGACATATGTCCACTGGAACCAGGTCACTCCTGGGACTGGCCAGGGCCATGGCCTGCCATGGTATGTTGTGGACAGCACCCCCCTGCACGGCTGGGGCTGGTACTGCCACTACACTACAGGAGCAGCTTGGTGTCCTTGCATGCCCATGTCAACCTCCAGATGTTGGTGTTGCTGGCCTACGTCCATGTGGCCATTGCACCACTCCAACCACATGCTCTAGCACAGACAATCCATGGTCGAGAAGGCCCACCATCTCACCCCACCATCTATCCATGACCTCTGTATAATTACAGAGGGCACATGCAAGATCACGTATGTTGTCACAGCTGAAAAAGCAGCCCTCTGCAACCTCAGACCCTGTCTGGTATACCGTTCCATATGTGCCTGCACCTACATGACAGCCTGAAACATGTGTCTGGTGCTACCAGATATGGCACTTCTGCCAGAGGTATGATGACCAGCAGCCCTCCCATGAGCACCCCTGTACATCTGCCTGTGGTACCCTGCGAGATATCCAGCTATGGCTGCTGTGTCCAGACACAGCAGCAAAAGATACCACATTGTCCTGTGCACTGCCACCAACTGCCAACTGACCCTCTGTTATGGTCACTGGTGATGGGGTATCTATAGGCACTGTGACTGTGTGTGGGGATGGGGTGGATAACAGGGGGATGTCAAACGATGGCACAGTTTCAGCCTCTGACAATCCCACCTGTGCCTCAACAAACCCATCATCATTTTCAGTGCCTGTTTGGACACCAACATCAGATTGCATACAGGAGTGCAGGAGGGTCCCTGACCCACCTCGCCACCTGTGAGTGGAAAACAAGATATGCTCTTTAAGACCTTTACATCATTGCTTAACAGTACACACACTCACACACACACACACACACACACACACACACACACACGCACACACACACACACACACACACACACACACACACACACACACACACACACACACACACACACACACACACACACACACACACACACAAACACGCACACACTGACATTCCACCATAATACCTACCTGTCCCTGAGTTTACAGACTCTTCCAAGTTTATTCTCTTAAGTTCCCCATCCTGCATCTCACTTGGAAACCTACACTCATTAATACCATTCATTAACATATCATTCTTCTAATTGCCTAGACAAGTGATCACTAAACATGACCTGTTACTCCAATACTTCTTTGTTTTGATTGGAGTCCGTTTTACAAGGACTCACTGCTCTCATCCATTGTTCACTCTGGGTATGTCCAGATGTCATGAGCATGGCCCCCATATGTTAGGGCTACTACAGTCACTCAATAATGTCACGCACTGGAGTGTCATACATAACTATTGCTCAATAGATGCAAGATCTGTTGCTCTATTACTTTATTATGTGGATAACAGTAATATTTGGATACACTCACTGGTGTTGTGTAGTAATTCTCCAATGTATCTGTAGTGCTGCATACATGGGTATTCTTTCACCTTTCTGCTGATTGCTATTATAACAGTACACCTGGTGTCTAGTTTCCCTCCCAATGTATGTTCCATGCTACAGACCTTATTATACTATCAGCTGTCCTGAGGTTACATATCAGACAAGTATTCCTGGTGTCTCATGTGTCAGTCCATGTTCATGTACTGCACAATTTCAAAGGGAAGTTGAGATGTGTGAACAACTCCACAATCACACATGTGCATACATGGGCACACACACAAACACACACACATTCACACACACATCCTACATACATCAACCCCCCTCCACTCCACCAAATTGCACTTACAGACAAAATACCCCCCCCACACACACACACACACTCACACACACACACACACACACACACACACTTACAGGTGAGTTTGCGCAAATATATTACACACAGACCTCCCATTACCCATCTGTCCACATGCATAACATATGGTACTCAGTGTGCAGTGCAGCTATAGTCAATCCATGCTAACAACAGTATACATGTGTGTGATGCATGGGCTGTGTTAGTAGGTGATGCTCCTTCCCCTGGAAAACACTGCACCCTTGTATACAGTATTGCTATGCACAGGTTCAGCACCCTAGCATGTACTGTGCACCATACCTCACAGGTGTACACATCATTGCAGAATGTGTATTACTGTATCAGTTATGTCTTCTCTGCTGCTCACCACCCCTATGTGTTTGTCTGACACATACCTGGGATGGTATGTGGACAGATGTTATTTGTGAATGGCTGATGTCTGATTTACATATGTCATCATCAGTGGTGCATGTATGACCAATACAATATAATTACACTGACAACCATCAGTCCTCAACATGGCTATGGGGAGTGTACACACTCTTATTGATATGACGCCCTCTTCCTTGATATGCCATGGGACCACATTACCGCATATGTTAACATTACATGAATCTGGTATGTGACATATGACCTGTACAATCAAATGCAGTGTCAAACAAATGTGTTAGTCATGCTGATGCTGATTGGGATGCATACACTTCATGTGTGCATACATGAGCACACCCCTATCAAGATGGTTTGTTGCACCTATGTTTATGTGTACTACAGCTTTCACTATTCCTGGGAGGGGTATACTAGCATGGGCCATCTGCATTTGTCAGTATTTGGTCAGTCTGCCCTACACATGTCCCCCAGCTGTGCATGATTGCAAGGTCAACTTATGTCCACATCCCTTGGAGTTCACACACTGCCATCACTATTTCTGTTGAGTCAGGGTTATATCTGCCACACTCCCTGACCCTATTTGTGTGCAGATACAGCCATTCATAGCATCCTGTGGATCCCTGCTGTAGTACACTGTTGTGTCATGATGACACCTCCTCCCCACCTTCAGCCTTTTTGCAGATGCTTGACAACTATGGCCTACACATGTGTGTCAGTTTGCAGTGTCCAAAACACTGAACACCATGTGTAGCAGCCAGGCCCCAGGTAATGAATGGCAAACATACAGGTGTACACTGGCACCGGCAAGGTACAGATGGGAATGGTGGGCCTGAGGTGGGGTAAGGTACTGGTTGTGCAGCACATGTATCTTACTTGATACTGTCTTTAGGTTTCCAATGTGGTCTTGGTACACCAGTGCACATTGCAACGCATGCCTTTTGGGGACCTTTCCTGTTATGCATATGCTACCTGTAGAGAGCCCTGGCTGATGTTTACTGTGATACAACTATCCCCTCAGATTTCCCTAACCCATGGGTAACATAGATGCAGAGCCCAGATAATTGCTGATATGGGTACTGCACAGCTAGTACTTGCTAGACATTCCTACAAATCCCTCATTGTTGTGGCATGTTACTAAGCAGCCTGTATGACATGACATACATGTGACATCATCTGTCTTGGATGGGCATCTGTTTATTTCCTACATTATTCCCATACATACTCGCCATATGCATGACTGTCTGCACTGTTTGCCATGGTATATGCAATGGTGAGGAATGGGTACATGTCGAACTCCTGGGTGTTATCTGTTCTGTATGGGGTCCACACCATGGCATGTAAGATGTGTGCGAGCAACAGCTGCCTTTGTTGCAAGTAAGTGGGCACATTTGTTGGCCAAATGTCTTGGACAGCAGACCATTTCTTGGTGTGGAATTGGGGACATGTACTTGCTGGAAGGTGCATTCCCATGAAAAATGCATGTGCTCAGTACCTCAACAGCTGCTTCCACTATGTTTTATCTGGGGTGTGTGCACACATATGCTTCCACTGTTTGTGAAGGTATGTATTCCCCATATTTGCTGTCCTAACATACTATCCCATATTATACACTCATTGCTCATGTTAGGACCACATTGCAGGTTATAAGGGATGTGGACTGCAGTATTGTGATATGCCATAGTATAGATCTGAAACAGTTGACATTGTAATACTGGTATATACACTGTTGTAGCACTGTATAAGGGTGATGTTTCACACATTTCCCTACTACAGGCCATTTGTCCAACCATTATGTTCATCTCTGTGCACACATTTTACAATGACAGGATGTTAGTAATGCTGCAGTAGTCTGACATACCCTTCAGATACACCATCATAGTGACCACTGTGATACAGTGCAGTTAACAGCAACAGTACGTGAACATGTACAGCATGCATTATGGGTAGGTGTGTTAAATGTGTGCATGGGATATACCATGGCCATAACATGACCAGTGTTTAGGCAAACCTGAGCAAACACCATACTCAGCAGCTACAGGCTGCTGCCCTGGAGGTATACCAAAGGGACCTACATAAGTGTGTGACAGATGTGATGTCAGTAGCCACAGCTATGGCATTGCTACTGGGTGGATGCAGGATTACAGTACATCAGCAGTACAAGCCCACATTACTACTACACAGCAACAGACTATATATGTATATATATATATATATATATATATATATATATATATATATGTGTGTGTGTGTGTGTATATATATGTGTGTGTATATATATGTGTGTGTATATATATATATATATATATATATATATATATATAGATATATATATATATATATCATCTGACATGTGCATGATCTAACTGTACAGATGCAGATGGATACGCAACAGTGGTCTACTGATGTGCCCTGTGGCCTTACCTGCATGCTCCTCTGCCACTGAGTGGGTAGCACCCACCTCCACTATGCTGTGTGCCAGGTTTTGTGTGTGCTGGTGGGCAGGTGCTGCAAGGCTGGCAAGGAGCTCCTCAACATGTGTCAAGGGGGCTGGATGACATGTCTCCCAGTTTCAAGCTGATCCACCCTGACTGCACTAGCACACCAACGGGCATGGTGAAGTAGGTCCATGCAACAGTGCCAGACCTGCTCATAACTGCGGTTATGCAGGCCGACATCGTTTACCCTCTGAACAAGTTTGTTCCACAGAGCGGTCTGCTCCTACTGTTCATGGGCTGTTCGGCTGAACAAAACCTGGTAGTGCTGCAACAGGTGTGAGATGATGACATCATTCTCCTCTGGTGTATAACCAGGAAGCCATTCACGAGACATCTTTCCTGAAAGACATAAGGATGGAAACAAGTCTGAGGACCTCATACAGCAAGGTTATCATAGCTTTTAATACACATCTCTGTCTCCCCCCCACCATATTTGCAACATCAGTGTGATCACACAACTCAACAGGTAAGGTTACAGAATACCTAATATTGCTACATATATCATATTGTACAACACTTTTTGCTATGTGTTTGTAGTCATGTTCCTGTGTGGACACTATCATTGGTGGCCTGTTACGGACAATGTCACCTGCATGCCATTGTAAGGGCCACTATGGTTCCATATATGCATGTGTTCTGTTTGCTATGTGATTGCTGCACATCTGTTGCTTTGTGTTACTGGGGATATCTATGTATGCTGTTGGACATGATCCAGGAATGTGTGGACTATTACTACCCACATATGTTCTATAACAGTGACACAGTAGCAGGTTTAAGGAACAGTTGCCAGCAGAACCACATCTCCCACCTTATCTGACCATGTTACCAGGACACATCACATGTGGGACCCATCCTGGGGCCTCCTCATCTACTGGTCCTGCACTACTTTCAGGTGGAGCCACCTTAGGGGATGGTGTTCACCCCCCCACCTGGCAGCACACACAGACATGATGCTGTCACCTGA
>NC_056743.1:1472068927-1472106427 GCF_019279795.1 Protopterus annectens
GGTGAGTTGTACAATGACAGGTTTGTTTTCATAGACATTTTCCACATATTTACAGGCCTGACAGTCAGTTATATGACATTAAATGCTGCCTAAATGTCAGATATTTGCATGCTGATATGCCAGGGGTACAGGGTAACAGCCAGCAGATATGGGTCAATTCTCTGGGCATTCCAGACAGATCGGTACAGTCGTGGGGTATGATTCTGCATACAGCTTACTACCACTCCCAAAATTCGAACCATGGCTGTGTGTGCTAAAAATACAACAGTGTACATCACAGTTGAGTGTGCTATATAGATATTGCTGTATATTTTTTTTCTGAATTCTGTGTATAAGTCTCCCATGGTTTTACAGTCTGACCTTGTAATTACAACATGTTTATACAGGGTTTCCTAGACAGTTTTATTATGTAGTACTGTGTGGATGACAGTGATGAGTAATACCTTATTAGTCAGAGATACTGCAACACTAACACTGCCATACCATACCAGACTAAACAGTACCAACCAGGTTTCAATCTTTTATTTCTAGGCACAGTTTTCGTATCTGACATACCTTGCTTATTACTCTCATAACACTTTGGTGAGTTGCTAGAGTGACAGGTTTGTTCTTATAGATATATTTCTGACAGTTATGATGTCTGACAATCAGTTGTATGCCATTATTTGCTGCCTATACTTCTGGGATCATCCCAATGATTTGCGAGGGGGACAGAGTAACAGGCAGGGGACTTACACCAATTATCTGGACTTTCTGACAATATCTGTACAGTTGTGGGGTATGATTCTGCATACAGCTTACTACCACTCCCAGGATTCGAACCATGGCTGTGTGTGCTAAAAATACAACAGTGTACATCACTTTTGAGTGTGCTATATAGATATTGCTGCATATCTTTTTTCTGAATTCTGTGTATAAGTCTCCCATGGTTTTACAGTCTGATCTTTTAATTACAACACGTTTATACAGGGTTTCCTAGACAGTTTTATTATGTAGTACTGTGTGGATGACAGTGATGAGTAATACCTTATTAGTCAGAGATACTGCAACACTAACACTGCAATACCATGCCAGACTAAACAGTACCAACCAGGTTTCAATCTTTTATTTCTAGGCACAGTTTTTGTATCTGACATACCTTGCTTATTACTCTCATAACACTTTGGTGAGTTGCTAGAGTGACAGGTTTGTTCTTATAGATATATTTCTGAGAGTTATGATGTCTGACAATCAGTTGTATGCCATTATTTGCTGCCTATACTTCTGGGATCATCCCAATGATTTGCGAGGGGGACAGAGTAACAGGCAGGGGACTTACACCAATTATCTGGACTTTCTGACAATATCTGTACAGTCGTGGGGTATGATTCTGCATACAGCTTACTACCACTCCCAGGATTCGAACCATGGCTGTGTGTGCAAAAAATGCAACACTTGGATGTCTTAGTTGACTGTGCTATTTGGATTATGTTATCTAACTTATCGCTGTTTTCTGTTTAAATCTCTCAAAGTTGTACAATATGACATTGAGATGACAACAGTCGTATACAGACATTCCTACACATTTTATTTCTGTTGCACAGTGTGGGTACCAGTGCTTTCTACAACAGTACTATTAAGAGATTGCAACACTAAATTACCATATGATATCAGAGTAAACACAAGCAGTCCAGGAGGTAAACCTTTATTGCCAGGCTGTTAACCTTTTAATTACCAATCAAGTAACACAAATAACTAAGAAAATACTAACAAAGTGCACTACCAACGGGAAGTGTAGTAATCTCCAAATGAAACTTGTAGAAATCACCAAATCAATCCAAGCAAATAAAAGCCAAAAACACTTTAATGAATGAAGCGCTTTTCGTCTACTGAATCAGTAGACTTCTTCAGAACTTTAAAACAGAGACTAATCAGTCGACATAAATAACGCTTTGTAACAAGCAACTACTAACGTAAATGCAATTAAGTTGTTACTAATCAGCTCTTAAAGTGAAATACTAAAAATCCAAATACAAGTACATATTAAAAATACAAATGAACAAGTATTTAACAACGAACCCTTGTAGAAGTATATACTGTTGAACTAAAAAATATTAAAACATTCTTTAAACATTCTTTAAACATAAAGCAAACAACTCACAGTGGCTAAGTGGGCTATATTGCTTACATACTCACTTGGTTTCAAAAACCTAAACTTACTTAAGTACAAAATTCACCGTCTTAGACTTTTTAACTTTAATACACAGCTAATTGAACACTGGTCATTAAGACCTGGAAATACATATGAATTCAGTTTTATCTGCCACAACAATTCCCTCTCTTCAAGTAACAAATGGAGAGGGGCACCTTGGTGACTATCAATAATTTGATCAATTATTATAAACTTAAAATGGTGGTCTTTAAATAGAGAAATGTGTTTTGCTAACGCATTCTCTAATTTATTTTTCTTTATAGCATAAAGGTGTTCGTAAATTCGGTCCTGGAGTCTACGTTCGGTCTTACCTACGTAGAACCCTGGACATTGTTGACACATAGCTAAATAAACCACCATACGAGAGTTACAGTTTGTCCTATATTTCAAATTGTAAGTTTTTCCATTAATATTAAATTTATTTGTTTCAGAAATACTACTACACCTGTTACAATTCTGACATTTAAATGTGCCAGGAGTTTTAACAGACCTAACTGGGGGGTTTTCTAATAAGTTTTTCAAATTTCTTCCTCTCCTAAATGTAATTTCAGGTCTAGTCCCCAATTTATTGTACAAAAGTGAATTAGATTTGAAAATGTCCCAATTCTTTTTAATAATGTCGACTATAACATAACTGTCAATGTTAAATGTTAGAATAAGTCTAGGATGGTTGTCTTCATTAACAATAATAGAGTCAGTTGAAACATTATTAAATACATTTGGAGGGACACTCACATCTCGTTCTTCACTAGTCAATGATGTTTCATGACGTGTGCCCAATATAGGTTTAAATACACCTAAGCGCCTTTTTTGAACAACTTCTCCTATAAGTGTTTCCAAAAGGGGAAGAGGGTACCCCCTAAGGGAAAACATTGATTTCAAGTGTTTACATTCATCCTCAAAGTCAGTGTCAAGGCTTACAATTCGGGCTGCTCTCACGAGTTGTCCCTTAATAACTGATTTCTTTTGAAAATTAGGATGACAACTTGTGAAATGTAAGAGGGAATTGGAGTACGTAACTTTTCTATGAATAGTAGATGTATATGCTCTTAGTTCAACTTTCTTCTCTAGCCATATATCTAAATAAGCAACAGCGCTAGTACTAAAAGTCGAAGTAAATTCCAAGAAATCAGTGGAGGAATTAAATACATCAATTATAGTTTGACCAAGTGTCTCATCCCCTTCAAGTAGTATGAATATATCATCCAGGTATCTAGTGTAAAAGCAAATTTTCTCCTTCAAAAAATTGTTGTTAAAGACGTATTCTTTTTCCCAAAATGCCATCACTGTATTCGCCACACTAGCTCCACAGGGGGAGCCCATTGCTACCCCCACTTTCTGCAAGTAGAAGTTATCTCCTAAAGTGAAGTAGTTGTTATATAAAATTATTTCAAGTAATTCAATCACTAAGGAAATTTCCTTTGTGGAAGCATTTTTCTTTTTGAGCATAGCAGCCACCCAATACGGTGGCTGTAGAGTGGGGAATACAAGTGTACAGATCTTTGACATCAATTGTTAAAAAATTACAGCCGATGTCAAAGTCTAAAGTGTTAATTTTGGCTAAAAAAGACCAAGAATCCTTGCAAATATATTCTTCGTCCACAAGGTATTTTTTAAGAATAGAGTCAACTACCTTCGCACAAGTATACGTGGGTGATCCACGACTGTCCACAAGAGGGCGCATAGGGGGATGAGAAATATCCTAATGGATTTTGGGTATACCAAATAACCTGGGATATCTTGGATATAAAATTAACATGTAGTGATATTGTTCCTCATGTAATCTACCTTCAATAAACATGTCCTCAATACTACTCTTAATAAGAGAGTATGCCCTGTTAGTCTCAGATCTAGAACTAGCCTGGTAAGCTGCATTGTTAACTAAATCAAACATCCTATTAAGATAGTCCTCCTGATCAAATATTACAGCCCCTCCCCCTTTATCTGGTTTGCAAACACGTAAGTTGTGAAGGCGAACAAATTCTATCAGGTCACACTCCTTGTTCTTAACATCCGAATTAGTAACATGTTTAACATTATGTCTCAAATCCAGTTCACACATTGTCTCAAATAGTTGAATTAATGGGTGCAATGGTGGATTGAATGTACTAGTAACCCGAAATGGGTCAGGTTTAGTACTATTTGCCTCATATCCACCTAACATTAAATTAAAATTTAATTTCCGAGAAAAAAGTTTAATATCTAAGGTTGTTTTAACCAAATCCAAGTTGTTTCTAGGAACATAGGTATACCCCTTAGCCAATAGATCAATTAATTCATTAGGGATGGACACTGAAGAAAAATTATAGATTTTAGAATTCTTATAGATATATTTCTGACAGTTATGATGTCCGACAATCAGTTGTATGCCATTATTTGCTGCCTATACTTCTGGGATCATCCCGATGATTTGCGAGGGGGACAGAGTAACAGGCAGGGGACTTACACCAATTATCTGGACTTTCTGACAATATCTGTACAGTTGTGGGGTATGATTCTGCATACAGCTTACTACCACTCCCAGGATTCGAACCATGGCTGTGTGTGCTAAAAATACAACAGTGTACATCACTTTTGAGTGTGCTATATAGATATTGCTGCATATCTTTTTTCTGAATTCTGTGTATAAGTCTCCCATGGTTTTACAGTCTGACCTTGTAATTACAACACGTTTATACAGGGTTTCCTAGACAGTTTTATTATGTAGTACTGTGTGGATGACAGTGATGAGTAATACCTTATTAGTCAGAGATACTGCAACACTAACACTGCAATACCATGCCAGACTAAACAGTACCAACCAGGTTTCAATCTTTTATTTCTAGGCACAGTTTTTGTATCTGACATACCTTGCTTATTACTCTCATAACACTTTGGTGAGTTGCTAGAGTGACAGGTTTGTTCTTATAGATATATTTCTGAGAGTTATGATGTCTGACAATCAGTTGTATGCCATTATTTCCTGCCTATACTTCTGGGATCATCCTAATGATTTGCGAGGGGGACAGAGTAACAGGCAGGGGACTTACACCAATTATCTGGACTTTCTGACAATATCTGTACAGTCGTGGGGTATGATTCTGCATACAGCTTACTACCACTCCCAGGATTCGAACCATGGCTGTGTGTGCAAAAAATGCAACACTTTAAATCTCTCAAAGTTGTACAATATGACATTGTGATGACAACAGTCGTATACAGACATTCCTACACATTTTATTTCTGTTGCACAGTGTGGGTACCAGTGCTTTCTACAACAGTACTATTAAGAGATTGCAACACTACATTACCATATGATATCAGAGTAAACACAAGCAGTCCAGGAGGTAAACCTTTATTGCCAGGCTGTTAACCTTTTAATTGCATACAACCTATACGAGACTTTTCCTGCCATATTGTCAGGTTTGTTCAGTTTTTTACATACACAATACAGGTTTTATACTGACAATTAACATTCTATTACTTTTAGATTTATTTCTTATGGAAGTACATGCAAGATTATTACTAACCTGTCTCACAATGCAACCTCTGCAGTCTACAGGCATGGGCTTCCCTATTCACAGCCTGCTCGTCTGCCGCTGTCAAAGACATAAGAGGAATATTTAGCCATTCCTATCCATAATATACATGAGCTTGCAATTGTTAAATAGGTAGCAAACTGATACTTAACACAGCTGGGACAGCACCCACCTGCCTAGCTTCTTGGATCCACTGATCCAAGAGCTCCCTCTTTCTCTGTTTCAGGTCAGCAAAGTGATGCCTGACCTGCTCACAGGAAATGGGTGAGATGGTCCCAGGCTTCCGCTTTATATTGGGAACCCTGGTACTGGCCCTGCAGCAGTCTCTGGTCATAGGTTCATAGGTTCATAGGTAGGTATTAGGCTATTGGCCCAAGGGCCTATGTAAGCCTAGCCAACAAGGTTCCCTTGCTTATGCCACCCAAGAAAGTTATTTTCCTGTGCCACTGTCGAGCAGAGACACAGAAGTGATCCCTGGGATGTATTTCCTATTTCCTATCCACTCATCAAGATTTTTCCTGAAGAGTGCTAATGAAGAACATTGCTTGACATAGATGGGTAGCCTGTTCCAGAGTATGGGAAGTCTCTGGGACAGGAATCTATCACTCCAGCATGTCCTGTTTATTGTGGTGACAAGGTTTAGGTCCCTAGAGCATGTAGCTCGGAGAGATTGGGATTTCTTTAGGTGTAGCATGTCCAACAGCTCTGGGTTTGACATAGCTTTATATGTTAGGCAGAGATCACCTCAGAGTAGGTGATATGCTACAGAGTAAAGCTGGAGTTTTTTGAGGCGGTCAGTGTAGGGTATTTGTTTGAAGCCAGTAATACTCTTTGTGAGGTACTTCTGTGGCCTTTCCAGCTGCTGCAGATGTCTTGTGAGGTACATTCCAAAAGGGGCGTTGTACTCTATAATGGGTCTAATGAGGGTCGAGTAGAGGGGAGGGGAACAATGACCTCTTTTTTCCTGGATGAGAACCCTTTTATGATGAGGTGTGCCATGTAGAAAAACTTCCTGACTACTGTGGAGATGTCACTATCAAAGGAGAGACTACTGTCCACCTGGGTCCCAAGGTCTCTTATTACACATTCGGTGTTAAGTAGATTGCTGCCTATGTGGTAGTTCATGGGTACAGAGTTTTTACTAAAGGGAATGACACTGCACTTTTTGGCATTGAGCTTGAGGCCATGGCTCTGACACCAGGCATCTGTCTCAGCGAGGCCCTTCTGTAGGATGTCCACATCATTTGCAGACTTGACTATGGCTCCTAGTTTGCAATCATCTGTGAACTTCATTAGCCAGAGGCCTTCTGTGTTAGCCTGTACTTCAGAGAAGTAGATACCAAACAGGAGAGGTCCCAGGATGGAACCCTGTGGTACTCCACTTGTCACTGCTTTGAGGTCAGATTTGGAATCTGCAACTTTTACAGTATGGGTTCTGTCAGTGAGCCAGTTGGCAACCCATCTTGTGACATAGGGATTTATACCTAGTTTATTGAGTTTAGCTATAATTCCAGAATGGGGAATGATGTTGAAAGCCTTGGCGAGGTCAAGATAGGCTGTGTGAACCACCTTACCCTCATCTATGGCTTTGGTGACTGCCTCAAAGAAGTCGATCAGGTTCAGGAGGCATGATCTGCCTTTCACAAACCCGAACTTGGAGGTATCCAGAGTTTGGAGGTTACCAATGTCTTTGTTTATGAGTTCCATGATGATACATTCCATGGGCTTGCAGACCAGGCTCATCAGACTAATAGGTCGATAGTTCCTGGGATCAGTGGTGGGTCCCCCTTTGTGGAGTGGGATAACTGTTGCTTTGTGCCATTCAGTAGGCATAAAGCCTGATGCAAGGCTATTATTGATCGTGGTGCTTATGTGGGGAGCCAGTTTGTTCTGAAGTTCATGTAAAACGCAGTCTGGGATGTTGTCCGGTCCCATGGATGCTGTGTTTCTGGCTTTAGAGAATGCAGCTTTTACATTACAGGGACTCTGCATTCTTCCTGTATAGATATGGGCCCTTTAGGGGATGGAGGGGGGGGGTAAAGTTAGCACTGAACCTATCTGCCAGGATGTTGGCAATATCACATGGTTCTGTAATTTTCATGCTGTTGTGCTGTAACTCATAGCAGATCTGGGTGTTGCCATCGAGATTCTTGACATAGCTATAGAATGCTTTGTTGTTGTCCTTAGAATTAGTGGTGATTTTGTTTTCATAGATAACTTTGGAGAATCCTATAAGGGATCTCAGCTTCTTACTCAGGCTGACCAGGGAGCTCCTACACTCATGGGATTTTACTCTCTTTTGCAACAGTTTCTTCCTTCTGTTGTACAGTTTGTTTATGGCAGGGGACCACCAGATTGTCTTCCTTTTTTTGGAGGATAGCATCTTGGTTCTATTTGGGATAGCACAATCCATGCACTTGTGTAAGTGCTTATAGAGTGCATTTGTGTAGGATTCAGCAGTTGTAACTGTATTGTCCATCTGCATGGGTGTCATGAAGTTCACCACTTCTATCTTAAGAAGCATGAAGCTGACTTTGGAGACATTTTTTACCGTGGCTTCCTTAATGGGGGGGTGGGGGCAGGATGTGGATATCAAGGGTGATTAGCTTATGGTTGGATTGGACCAACGAGGAGTTGACTTCAGATGTGGAACACTGGTCACTCATGTTGGTAATGACTAGGTCTAGGATATTGATGCCCCTGGTGGGGGTGTGGATAAGCTGATCCAAGGCATTGGAGTTTATGAGTGCCAGAAAGCATTGAGCTAAGGAGTTGGTACATGAGTAGTTTTCCCAGGTAATGGTGGGGTAGTTGAAGTCGCCCATTATTAGGTTGTTTGGTTGAACCCTAATATTTTCCAGTATATCAAGAAAAGAGGAGTGAGAATCCTGGGTGATCCATAGCAAGCTACAATTTGGATTGCAGTTTTGCCCAGAGTTAGTTGCACTTGGTCATGGTCTTTAACAAGGAGTTCTGCCATGACTTTGGACTCCTGGAAGCCATGGAAAATGGGATTTACTAGGGTGGGAATCAAACTGGGAATGACTGCTCGTAAGGCGAACACTCTGACAACTACACTATTGCAGTATTGCTTCATTTGCATGTATCTTCATGTTTGTCTTCATGTGCTATTTAAGCTACAGTATGCATAGCTAAGCAATGGGCATACCCGTGCACCTACAGTTAAATTTGATCTGTTTGATAAAAAAAAATTCTACTGCTATTTTCTCTTGGAAGAGATGGGTTTCACTTATTGCTGTGGATTCCTGCATGCATCTGCAAATTTGGCAGACATCCTAGCAACCCCCCATACATCTCAACCTCTTAATGCACATTATCTGGCAAAGCTTGAAAACATCAGGTCCAGCTACGGACATATTTTTATTATTGCTGTTATGAACTTGGGACAGTTGCTAGAGTAACAGGCTTGGTTGAAATATAGGTTTTCTGATGGTTTTAGTGTATGGCAGTCATATGTATACCATTATTTCATGGCTTCATTCCTGACATTATCCTGTGCATTCAGGGTACAACTGGGGTACAGACCAACTGTATGAGCAATGACTGTGTGGACATTATGCTAGGATTTGTACAGTTTGGAGGTATGCAACCTCCTATGAGCATTCTCACTCATTTTTATTGCCAAACGGCACTTTCTGAGTGCAGGGGCATGTGTATTGTGAGAGCTCTGCTCTCAGAAACACCCCCTGCACTCATCCATGCTCCATATCCATT
Organism: Protopterus annectens; assembly: GCF_019279795.1. Lineage (NCBI taxonomy): Eukaryota > Metazoa > Chordata > Ceratodontiformes > Protopteridae > Protopterus > Protopterus annectens. The sequence goes on from NC_056743.1 coordinate 1,472,078,372, forward strand.
TAGGAGCACAAGTAGTGTGCCTTCATTAATATGCATGGTGCGCTGCCATGCTGCTCCTAAACGGTCACTTCCATGCAGGATTAAGCTATTCCTGCATGACAGTTTACTTAATCCCAGGGTATGTATACTCCAGTTTATGTAATTACAGTTATTTACAATTCTGGAAAATTCACTTGATGAGTCATCTACTTGATGTGTGAAAGGAATTCCACTAAATATAGCAATGTCTTTCAGTTTTTCCTGGTTAGGGGCCATAGTGGATCACCTGTCCACAGATTGATTGGCAGTGGAGTTTTTATGGTGTCGATTTGCCAGCCTGGGACGCAACTTTCACAGAAAGCATACACATATACACATGCACCTACCTGCATGTCTTTAAAACTCACTCGACTGCAGAGAGGACATGCAGACTCTGCACAGAAGGCACTCCAGCCAAGGAATTCCACTAAATATATGACTGTCTAATTATACTCTTTAGATTGAGTAGTATGAATTAGTTACAGAGGTATTTTAACATGAACACTGTATAGCAGGTATTCTGTACAATGCACAATACAAAAATAAAGACCAAAGGAAAAAAATCATTCTAATTAATAGACTTTGTAATACATGGAGTGCTATGAATACAGTCCGAAAATAAGACATATGTAACATTTTTATGTATGCTGTTGTCACATACCTGCAGCCACCGCAGAACAATGCTGGGAATGTTTCACAGTTTTGAAAGCTGTAATACACTTCCCAGTGTACCCCGACAAAGAGCACAGAAGAACAATATTATAAATCACAAATGGAATGAAAAGCGGAGGTCTTGGTGCCCACAATGACCAGGAACCAAAACACAAAACACAAGGCACCAAGCACTGGAAGGTAATACACCACAAAACCATGGTGGATCAGGCAAGCAGCTGTTTCATCATGTACAGGATTAGACAGCTGCTTGCCTGATCCACCATCGTTTTGTGGTATATTACCTTCCAATATTATAAATCACCTAACAAAGCTGTTAACAAAATTTGTGCTGCCATAGAAATGCCAGTTAGACGAAAAGTGCTGCTAGATAAACACTAAATTTAAAAGCTGTCACGCACTTTATGCTTCTACAAAACCTCTTTGTTAAAGTGATCATATCAGTGAGGGACAAGTAAAACTCTTCAGATGTTACAAACTGTTTTGATCAGGTCTATGATCATAATCAATTGACGTGTCCTCAAAATGGATATGAAAAAATTCACACGTTGAAGTTTGCTGCTGAAGGCACTTTACCGAATTACATTTCTCAAATATGTAACAACCTAGTTATTAACTGAAGTCCATTCATAATCATTTGTGTCATATGACAGTGAAATACAGACTCAACAAGCTATGGAAACAATACACAGTACCTATTTACTGACAGTTCAACAAGGTTACAAGTTATCTTCTTTTGGCTTTTCCCAGTTAGGGGTCACCACAGTGGATCACTGTCCGCTCATGATTGGCAGTGGAGTTTTACAGTGTCAAGTTGCCAGCCCAGCACCCAACCTTCCACAGAAGGTACACACACATGCCTATGGCCAATTTAGTGTGTCCAATCCACCTACAGCATGTCTTTGGGATGTGGGAGTAAACCAGAACACCCGGAGGAAACCCATACGACCACAGGGAGAACATGCAGACTCCGCACAGAAGGCACCCCAGCCAAGGATCAAACCAGAGAACTTCTTGCTGTGAGGTGACAATGCTAACCACTGCACCACAGTGGCCACCCAACAAGATTACAATTTATATTTCACCTTATTGTAAGACATAAAAGCAAAAATGTATTAAGATTTACCAGCATATAGCAAAGTAAATAAGGGTATAACTAAATACAAGTATTCTTAAAAGAAAATATAAATAACACAACATTTCTTTTTGCAGAGAGACTGTGCCTCCTTACAATCCTCCAGTCATGGGTGTTTGCTCACATACCCCTTAAAGTACACAGACACACACACACACACACACACACACACACACACACACACACACACACACACACACACACACACACACACACACACACACACACACACACATTCTAAGTCAGAAATAAAAAAATCGGTCCACAATGATTTGAGTAGAGAAATAAGAAAACAATAATCCAAAAAGCACTCCATTTCTTCCTGGTAAACACCAAGACTTTAATACAATAATTTCAGCACTTTTATTGACATTTCATGTAGACTTCATCAGAACTAACAAGTAGCGACAGTCAACTGATTAAATAACTTCCTTTAAAAATCATGTGTATTGCTTCATAATTCCATCTCACAGACATGAATACCATTGCTTATCCCTCATGAAAGTTAAATGGTTGCCCATTCAACTAAGAGCTGACTTGATACTCAGCTCTCTGATATTTAAACTATTTCAGCAGGATGCTCGAATCCTTCTTTCCTCTAAACTCATTCCTCACACCCCCGTCCCTAAACTCATTCCTGACACCACCCATCCCTAAACTCATGCCTGGCAGTCCCATCCCTAAACTCATTCCTGACACTCCCATCCCTAAACTCATTCCTAACACCCCCTATCCCTTTTATGACCCAAGATGTCACTCCTCTTCAGGTCCAATAGTTCAAACCCCCAGGGGAAAAAAAACTTTGCTGCACTAATCATAGTTTTCAATTCACTATCCCTTCTATCTGTACAAGGCAAATGCAAATGCAAGACCTCTGGCCATGTCACCTAAGCTCCACCTCCTTCTACAGTCTCCTTTCTTCTCTCACACTGAACCCATCTCATGCAGACCTCTGTAAACTGCATATATGTATATAATAACACATTAACTTGTTTTTTTCTTCCCTTGCATTTGGTTTTAGTTTGTCCTTACTTTTTCTTACTCACCTGTTAGCAGTCTTTATTCTATTGCTAATAGTTGTTAACAATGCAACAAGCTATTTAACACACTGGTTCTTGCTGCTAGTTTAGAATATGCCCATATTGTATCCATACGTATTATGTAATGTCTTTCTGCTATATTTACTGTCTCTTTTTATTGCACTCTTGTTACCCTGGCTGATCCTACAAATGGTCATTTTGTTCAGTTTCCCTTACTAAATAAACATTCTTAATTAGAAAAAAAAATGTGTTGAGTTTTTATAGTATTCATCTCTCTTTCTCTATCTTGTGTTTATCTATCTAAGTTCCACTGTGAAACACCATTTACCTGAAAGATGACAGACAACACCAAAAAAAAAAAAAAAAAAAAAAAAAAAAAAAAAAAAACTCCTTTTTTGTGTTTTTGGCAAGCAAGACCCTCATACATCTCCAACTCTCATAGATACCAACTAGAAGAAGGGAGAAATCACTCTAAAAAGTTAGTCATTGATGGTGCAATTTGAAATTAATCTGCTGGCAATTGATTTCTATGAAGAAATTTGGCTTATCCCATTTGTCCTTTATTCTGAAAGCTACTGAAGCTCTAATTCTCCTCTCTCATCTCTCCCCCCCATGGCCATCATGTGTGTATCTATCTCTATCTATCTATCTATCTATCTATCTATCTATCTATATGATTACATGTGTCATCTATAGCTCGTCAAATGTCCATTATGTCAGAATTCTGTTAGGATGCCATTCTGGGAAAAAAAGTGTAAATGTAAAAAGTAAAGTGTTAGGAATAGAAAAGTGTTATGTTAATAAATAGGAAAATGATTATGGGATGGATCTTGTTTTAGCAAGGATTGTGCAGTTGTGTGTGCAGTCTCAGAGCAGCAGTGTGAGGTGGTGTGGTGGTGTGGTGTTTGAGGTGTGACAAAAATACTACTATGGATGGCTGAAAAATAAAATGCTTTTTGCTGCTGGTCATTTAAGTATGCTATTTGAGTCAATTTGTTTGTTACAATTGTAGTCTCTGTTTGGTTAGTCTGTAGCTTGTTCTGTTTATAGTAGGGTTGATTTGGCATGTTATTGCTTCAAGCTGTATGAAGTACAGGAAAGATATGAGCTTCTGCAGAGTGTACATTTCCTGTCTGAATTCTCTGTTCTGCGATCCACAGATGTTGCAGGTGAAGTCTTTGTGATAAGTGCATAAGATGAAAGAAATATTTAAAAAGAGAGTGCTCAGAGATTGATGTTGTTGGAGTTATGTAGTGGGAAGGACAATTGGAAAGAGTAAGAGAAAATTCCCGTGATTATGCTGGGAAACATGGTAATATGTGTTACAGGTACAGGTTGAAAGTTGGAAATACTCTGTCAAAATGTCAACTTAAAACAAATACTTTAAAAATATATAGAAGACTAGCAGCATATAAGATCAACAGGGAATATAAGAAAAATCAAACAAAAATGGAGCAGCATTAGGGAGTTTTATATGGGAGGCTTATAGAGTAAGGTAGGTGCCAAGCTTACTTTTATTTTGTAGCTTGGCATATTCTGTAAGAGATGAAGGTTGATGCCAGTCATTCATCTGTAGGATGGCACATTCTGGGGTGGGGGTGGGAATGCATGTGAGTTATTCATTTACATACCAGTACTGTGCTGAATACTCATTATTATTGAATAAAACTGTATTATATTTTGAGTTGTTTATTCAATATGTGTGATGTGTTCTTGTTAAAGTGGCAGTTTGTAATATTATGATAAAAAATGCTTAGCAAAAACAGATTGTATAAAATCAAAATATGTCAACTAAAATCTCTAAAAAGTAAGGAAAACCAAAAATAAAGTTTAAAAATGGGAAAAATCGAGAAATTGAAATCCAGAAAGAACAAGTGTAAATAAATACCACAAAAGTCAAATAAAATGTTCTAATATTGCATAATACAGATTATTAAGTAAAAAATAAATAAATAAATAACACTAAAGATTGACAAACTTTTCCACAGACAGACATTTCTGGGAATTCATTATGCTGCCTAGCATGAGCTGAATGACTTATGCTAAAAAGGCCCTTCACTCCAATGCCCTCATTTACAATTCAGAAACATGTTAGCCATGACAAGTTAAAAAGTTATTATCAGCTAATTTGCACATCTCTGAATCTTATTTATTACCATGACATTTAGATTATTTCTGATAAGCACATCGTGGTAGTAAACTGATGCTCCTACAGGCCACAGCAGCCCCCCCAATAAGAAATATACACAATACTAACACACGTACACACACACACACACACACACACACACACACACACACACACACACACACACACACAACATTCCCTTACCTGTACCAAACCTATATGCCTTTGAATTTTTCCAACCTCCCATAATTATTGAAGTGCCATTACAGTATGTATTTATTAGGCCCTATTGGTTTTGTCTACCCCCACCCCACACTGTAATCCCTGTACTGCTGTGGGTGCTACTACAACACTTTACTCTTTGGTTCATCCCTGGTGTCTAGTGGTGATGAAGATGCTGGTACACCACTGTAAGAGAAATCACTAATGATCTACTGTAACTCCTCAATCCCAATAAAGCTGTTGGTGCTAGTGTGGCACATTAAGAGTAATCTCTGGTGGTGTAGTGCATGCCCACCCCTGATTCCTGTACTATATTGTTGGTAGCACAGGTATAACACTGGTATGTCAAATAACAGCTGGTGGTCTAGTGCATGCCCCAATTCCCTGATCCCCATGCCATGACCATGGTATGTAGTTGAACATGACCTTTTGGCTCTGTTCAGTACCACAAGTAATGGGAATGACCATGATAATCTACATGGCTAAGTGATTTCCTGAATAGCTTGGCCGTGTACATGCCTTCCTGGAGGCAGCTCCAGAGAGAGAGAGAGAGAGAGAGAGAGAAAACACTGAGAACACCCATGGCTTATTAGCATATGCCCCCCCCCCAGTATGCATCATCAGCAGTTAGCATGATTTAGCATGGGCACAGAGGTTAGTCCTTAATGGTGCTGCAAGTCTTCATGGTATAGAACCATGCAGCACTGTGTTAGGATGGTTGCTGAATTGAGGAAAGGTACCGTAAAGTGTACATGGAGGTGTACACATTAAAGTACCAACTTGAATCTCCCCCATTGTATTATATAACTGTACTGAAGCAGAACGGTTAGCATTGTTGCCTCACAGCAAGAGGTTCTTCGGTTCAGTCCTCGGTCTGCCAGAGTTCCTTCTGTGCGGAGTCTGCATGTCCTCCCTGCAGCTGCGTAAAATGATAAAGGCATGCAGGTAGGTGTGTGCGTGAATGGGTGTGCCTTCTGTGAAGGTTGGGCGTTGGCCTGGCATCTCGGCACCATAAAAATCCACTGCCAATTATTAGTGGAATGGAATTTTGCTGTGGCGACCCCTAATTGGGAAAAGCCAAAAAGACTGAAGCAGAATGGAAGTGAAACTTGATGTGCGGTAACTTGTTATCACAACATTCTTCCAATTAGAGCACTAAAAAGTGCTACTACAATTGTGTATGTATATAAAAGGAATCAAAAACTATACCACAGCAATTAAAAAGAAACAGGACTTTCAATAAATAAATAAATTAAATTAAAAACATGGATACCTTTATTTATTTATTTAGTTGTCAATTTTTATTACATTTACTGGGTTTTCATTACAGGGAGCTGGCTATATTTCCTGTTTTGCTGAGCTGAAAAAATAAATACAACATTTTTTTCTTGCCTCACTAGATTTCCATTGTTTTGATTTAAAAAAGTAGAAAAACACATTTTTGTAGAGAGGTACCCCCACTGCACCCCCCCATCATTTGAGGGTTGCCCCTATATCCCTCTAACTTACATACACCAACTCCATGGTTATAATAGTGTAAGGAAGAGTAAAAAAATAAATAAATAATGGAGTGTATTGCCAGCTATCATAATACAAGTGCACATGGTTTCTGATAAACAGAAAACAAACAGAAGTAACTTACATGACAATGCCTCAATGAAATGTAGGAGTGCCAAGATGTCCTGATCCTGCTTAGCTTGTCTGCCCCACAGTTTTGCTCTGACAGAATGTGAGATGCCTGTAGAGTCATATTGTGCTGTAAAACTATATCACATGCTACCAAGGCTAGTCTGATCAGGGGGTAAGATCTGGTTCCCCCTTACTTTTTATGTACAATATCACTGTGGTATTTTCTCTAAACACTCACAAGAGGTTCTGAGGATCAGAGATTTTAGAGCATTTATAAGAACTAGCATCTCTTTTATGTTTTTGTGTTTTGGTTTGCTTTTTTGCCCCCAAATCCTTGTACTTTTATGCCCATTGGCACTGCTCCCCAACCATCTGTTTTGACTGACTACTTTGGACGTCTTAGGGTAGAAAAGTCCAAAAGATATTAAACATTCAGTTAAAATAGTGAAAATTAGCATAAAAGCACTCAGATTCAGAGAAATAAAAGGATAAATAAACTGTGAACAATATATTCAGTATAAAATAAATCTTGGAGAGGTAGTAGTAGTGAAGAAAATACATCATAGCAACTTTAGGAATTACAGAAAATAAGAAATATTGTGTACAATACATAGTTTACAACTTACACAGTATTATACAATACATGGGTGGTCTAGGATGTAATAAATGACATAACTGATATTGTGGAGTATACCCTAGACCCCCATATTTTTCAGAGTTAAACACACGCACACACACACACACACACACACACACACACACACACACACACACACACACACACACACACACACACACACACAATCATGCAAACACTTCTAATGCCATTATCTCATCAGCATTCCTCCAGTTATGAGGTTCCCAGAACTTTATGCAATTGTTTACATAAAGTCTCACTAAATGTAGAAAAGTCGAAATGTTTTTTCACATCTTTAAATGATGGCTCTTTTCATACCTCATAGTGCACTCTACAGATAATTCCAAGTGTTCATTTCTTAATTTTGGTGATCTAATGTGAACTGTTTTAGGCCTCAGACACACAGTTGATACTATTGCTTCCCTCCTATTGCATGCTAGTTTCCTCTCAATTTGCTTTCTAGATTAAGTATTTTGCATCTTTTTGGTTTTAATTTAAGGTGATGTGTTTGTGAGCATTTTATTATCTTGCAAAGTCATTTCTCTTTTGTTTTGCCTCCCATGTGCATCAGCTCTGTTGCATCTCTTTCTTTTCTAAATAAAAATGGGTTTTGTTTGGAGACTTATCATCCAACCTTGACTCATTTATTTGACAATATATTCATAATACCCTTAGGGTTAGTGTAGAATACTGATCATTGCTATTAGAGGAATTTGTGGAGCAGTTTTTAAGGGATCATACAAAAGCCCCTCCACCTTTGCTCTTGGTCATCTGTAGCACTAATATAAGAACGTAAAAAATCTACCTGTTACTGATGTCTGTAGTAACTTACAGGTTACCTCACTTTTATGTTGATTGAAGCAGTTTACTATTATTATATGTCTTATTGCCCAGAAGTATGTGGGTCATGTCATTTTGGTTACACCTATTCCAAACGTTTGCAGCGTGTATAATATATTCAGTATGTTTTGCTACTGCCAAATGCCTTAAGGAAATTAAATCAAACCAGGCATACAGCTCTTCTTTTATCATATAATGCCATTATCTAGTTCAATAACTCTGTATCATTTATTTAAGGATCAAGTCTTAAAGTACATTGTTTTGTATCACAATTCCGTATCACTGTTCATAAGTAACAGCTTAAATATACAAACAGTCAAAACACATTCATTTCAGCCGTATGATTCATGTTCAAGCATACTGCACAGTAAATTACCAGGAAAGCAATTTTCTCTCTCAGTTAGGAGCTGTAATATTAAAGCTATGAACTGTTAGCAAGCAGCTTCCTGTGCTCCAAGCTTTCATTTTTACAGCTTCATAGGTTGGTACTAGGCTATCGGCCTTATGGCCTATACAAGCCTAGCCATAACAATTCCCTGGCTATTTCTTCCCACATTGTTTACTTTCCTGGACCCCTGTCTAGCAGGGCAACTGACGTGATCCCAGGGGTGAATTTCCTTTCTCTCATCCAATCATCAAGGTTCCTTTTGAAGAGGGCCAAAGAGGCGCTCTGCTTGACACATACGGGCAGTCTATTCCAGAGTCTGGGGAGTCTCTGGGTCAGGAACTTATCCCTTCAGCATGTTTTGTTTATTGTGATGACAAGGTTTAGATCCCTGGAGCATGTGGCTCTCAGGGATTGGGATTTCATTAAGTGTAGCATGTCCAACAGCTCTGGGTTTGACATGGCCGTGTATGTTAAGCAGAGATTACCTCTGAGTAGACGATATGCGACAGAGTATATCTGGAGTTTTTTAAGATGGTCAGCATAGGTCATCTGCTTTAGGCCTGTGATTCTTTTAGTGAGGTATTTCTGCGTCCTTTCCAGTTATTGCAGATGTCTTCAGCATCCATTTGTCTACCTGTGTCACTCTGAGCAAGTCACATAACTAGATAGTGCTCCTGATCTAAGTCTGAAAAAGATCTGTGAAAATTAGTGCTTTATCCTGGTCAACAAATACAGATTAGAAAATTAAAATTCACATTGAGCAAATCCCCTGATCCATATATATTCAACTATGACCCCCATACTCTTTTTTTTTATTAGTGTCACTCTGAGGTCACAGCATCTGAGAGAAGCAATGATAGACAACAAAAAATGTCTAGATCTTTGTCTAAGAGGCTGCAAGTTCAGAAAATATAAAAGGCAGTAAAATTTGAGCATTTGCACTTTTTTCTTATACTGAGTACGGAACAACAGATTAGCATTTAGTCCCTCAAACAGTAAAACTCAAGCAACTGTGATATTTAAACTCTCCTGTTGGACAATGGTATGCAAGCCTTTGTTTTCACATGACCTTTCTACTCTGAATCTGTGTTTGAGTCCTAGTCTCCAGTACCTTTTAGATATTATACAAATCTTTTCCATAGCAACAAGTTCCCAAATTTCCCAGCAGTTCATGCCAGACTTGCAGATCAATAGCTTCTAGGCACTGTTTTACTCACATTCAAGTGAAGAAAACTCACAGCTCCCTTCTTCCTGGCTCTGTGTCAGTTTACTCACCCATAGCTTCAGAAGCACATGGATTGACATTCTTTATTATGGCTGTTTTTCGGTTTACCTTTAAAACCACGAATCACAGTGGTTCGAGTGCTCATATAAGCGACTCGAAACCACAAAACTGTATATGTTGACAGTCCTTAATGTTCAAAAAACAGCAAATCGAAAAGGAGATTTGCTGTTCTTTGAACATTAATTTGGAAGAAAAAAAACAACGTGTAAAGCAAGGGGCAAGCCCCCCCATTTGCCGCCCACACTCCCCTACTTTATTATTCTAACTCCGAGATCGCACTACAGTGAGGAAAGGAACCATTTCTCGATCCCCACTATAGTGCAATCGACCCCTGAATGTCGAATGTGCAATGAGCGAATCTCACTGTGCATTCTCTCATTGCACATTCAACCCTTTTTTCGTTCGGCGTTTGCAAACTTTGCAGACTGCCTTTCGGAAATGTTCTGTTCGCCCTTCTGCAATATGCGGTTTTAAAGGTAAACCGTATTTTTCTGTATGGGGTAATCCTCCACACAAAGCATCCATAAACCAGCCACACCTGATTCTCCAAACCAACAGAAGCATACAGATTCCATCCTAAACTTCAGCAAACCATGCTTCTTAGAAAAAAAGCACTCTGTTATCTAGAAAAAGTCGGTTATTTCAGTCCAAACAAATATACATCCATATAAACTGTCACAGAACAGTGAACAAAGACTGGTTTTGGCATAAGCCCTGCTTCTTCAGTGTAATTTAGAGCCTCAATTTCAAAGTTTAACTTTTAAAATCCTCCTACATGGTGACATTACTAAAAACAGATAACAAACTTAAAGGAGACTACCTGAACAAATTTACAGGTATTCATTTAATTCACGATGATACCTTATTCCATGGCTAATTCTAAAAAGGCATCTTTCTTTTTTAAAGTTATTACTGAGATCTATCACCATTTTATTATAAATCCTTCTGTAAGAAGCTGTTTGGTAATTCCTTGCACCTCATGTTTCATCAGCAGCATCTTGGATTTAATATAATCAAGCATGAGATGACTACAAATTGGGGAAAAGGTATAAACCCTGATCAGAATGATCTCATTTGATAAACTCGCATTTTGCTTAGGTTCCATTTTTGGGCACTTGACAATCAAACAGCTTATAGGATACTTCATATGTGATTTATTTATTTATTTACTATTTGATCTGATGTTGCCTTTTCCATTCCTCCCCATGGTTGAGTTACATATCCGACCCTCGGATCTGACTCAGATGCATTTTTTACAACTATGATACAAGTCTCAAGCTCCTCCAACTTACCATAATGCACTGCCCTCTGACTAAATCCCTCAGATCTCATTTGCTGCCAGCAGTGTCAGACATGGTTATCGAGTCTCGAGCTTTTTGTCAAGTCTTTTGCAATAGGATTGCTATTTTTCTTCAAGGTTTCAGATAAGTGCTTTTTGTGTATTTTTTCCTCCGCCTCTGTAGTAGTGTAAGGTTAGAATCCTTCCCTTTTTCTCCTAGCTTGGCAGTTGGGCTTTGCCCGCACTTTTTCTTCCCCTCTCCTAGTCGTTGGTTTTAGGCTTTCCCTTTTCCAGCTGTTGTTAGGTTGTTTTTATTGTTGTATATATAAAAAAGTAGATATGCATTGCTTGTTTAGCTAATTTTTGTTTAGTTCTGTGATATAATGATTCAGTGTTTTTGCTGTGGTTACAGCGGTAGTGTTTTAGTTGTTTCTTTCTGTGCTTGTGGTAATATGTTAGATAAACCTACTGGTTTCAAGAAGTGCTCTGAATGCATCTGAAAATTCCTATATTCAGATGCACATACTTTATGTTCTTATTGTCTTGGTCCTGAACATCTGCAATTGGCTTGCTCTATCTGTGAAAGTTTCATTCCTAGGGCTCTCACCGACCACAAAAATAAGTTAATTCTTAAGGGGCCCTTGCCTGCTTCAAGTTTCTCTTCAGGGTCTCAAACCTGAGAGTGGCAGGGTCTTTCAAATCCAAGAAGTGCCCTCACAAGTCCTTGAGGGTGTCTTTGGAGCCACCATCCAAAATTCCAAGACATTTGGATCCAACAGACTCAGATCTTAGATGCACATCTGCTCTGGTGGACCCAAAGCACTCTTTGGATCTGACTGGTACTTGCTAATCTCCAGTTCTCCTGAAGTTTCTCCTTCCACCTCAGATTCTAAGACTATGCATCCTATAGCTAGGAGTCCCCCTGAGGCTGGGCATTGAGACTGTTCCTTCCCTTGAGTTGCAGTAGATGCCTGTCAGGCACTCCAGGCCCCCATCAGCTTCTTCCACGTCTTCTAGAAGCCTTTCAGAGGTCAACATGGACAGGATGATCAGGATGATTCTCAAGGCTCAGGTCCATTTGGGGGTCTCCTCCATTCCACCTCCAATGGGATCTGTGAATGTTTCCCTCCAAGCTCAGTCTCCTTCTCCAATATGTCCCTTGGTATCAGAGTCTCAGGATGCTAGCCAACAAGAGAGCTGGGGTTGAGTATGAGGAGCCACCCTTCCTCCACTCAGACCATTGCCTTGACTTCCTCAGCTCCATTGTCATTGGATCACAATGGGTCCCAGATCTGAGATGGCCCAGTCAGATCCACGGGGAGGGGGTCAGCTCCAAGCATGTTAAAGTCATCTCTTTCTTTCATCACTTCAGCACTGGAGAGCATGGGTCCAATTCTACCTGGAACTCAGGGTTTGGGACTCCCTGCCCCTTCTTCTTCTGTAGCCTCTGCTCCTGAGGAACTGGGGAGGGATTCACTGGGTCCCTCAGCATTCCAAGTTGTAGAGATGGCTTTCTCTTGCCAAAGGGATCTGGTTACTTTGAGCTATGATCCTTCCTGCTGATTTCCCTTGGATCAGAGATTTGAGCCTGTCTTACCTGCTCAGAGTCAGCCCATCCAGACTAGCCTCCAAACTCTTCCCCCAGAGGGAGTCCCTTCTTTGTCTGAGACCTACCCTGAATGTCTCACAGAGGAGATTTCTCATAAGAGGACATGCAAAACGAGGCTCATTAACTCCCCTTTGGAGTCCACACCAAGCACATGGATTTTGATTAAGGGAAATTATCCCCCAGATCACCACTGGATGATGTCTCCTTTGGAAACATTTTAGAGATCCTGAGGCAGAGAGGTGGTTGGTCGGCCAAACCTCCTCCTTTGGAAGAGTCAGTGTTTTTGGAGGCTTTTGGGATGGAGCATCTATATCTTGAGTGGTCCCCTGGCCAACGAGTTTGTGGATTTGGTTTCCCACTGGGCCTGGAAGGTGCTGGAATCTATTGAACTGATTCCCAAATGTCAGATAATTCTTATCTCCCCCTAAGGACAGACCATCTTGGACCAAGGGTATTCCATTTGATGCCATGGTTGTGGTAGCAGCTACCAAAAAGGAGCTAGCAGAGCAGAGCTACGCTGTCCATCCACTGAAGAGGGAGTTCAGAGTGATGGACAGGTTTGGTAAGCACATTTATGCCTTGTCCACTTTTTTGTTGAGAGCATTAAACTACCCAGAGTACTTTACTTGATTACAGAGGGATCTGGTGAAGGAACTCTCAGAATCTCTGGTGGAGATTATTTCAGAGGAGGACTTCAAGGTCTCCCCCTGACTTACAACTCTTTCATCCTTATCCAATTCTTCCATGAGGCTTCTCTCCACTCCATGAAGGGTGCCTCACGGGTAGCTGACTCAGCCACTGCTATTCGGAGACTTGCCTGGATGAGGCTTTGTGATTTTGCAGAACCTTTTAAGGCATCCTTTGTCAATACCCCTTTTGATGTATCCTGCCTTTTTGGTCCATCCATCAAAGAGATCCTAACCCACAGTAAGCAGGAAGGGAAGATATTGTCTGCCACTGGCATCAAGTTTTCAACTCCTCAGTGCAACTTTTCCAGAAATCAACACAATGGGAAGAAAACCTGGCTCTGAAAATCTTAGGGGGTCTTTCCAGGATCTGTGCAGGGATCCTTCCTCTAGAGGCAGAAAAGGAGGTTTCAATGGGAGATGCCACCCCAGAGGCAGAGGGGGTCTGCAGAATCAGGGTTTCAGGGAGGCTTTCTCTGATAGACTCTATCAGCACTCCTGAAGAGCTGCCTGACTGCTCATCTCTGGAGGCAGTCAGGAGTAATTTTTCTCTATACTCTACCATCTAGACCAATATAACACTAAACAAATGGATGCTAAAGACTATATCCAGAGGTTATGATATCCCCTTTCTCCTTCCTCCACCAGAGAGGTCAAAGAGACTCCCCAACATTCCACCCAGTCAGAGGGGTATGCAGTAATAGTATATATCAATCTGTTGCAAAAAAGAGTCATCCTAAAGGTCCCAACCAAGTAAAAAGGATTTGGAACTTACTCTTGCTTGTTGTTAGTGCCAAAGAAAACTGTGGCCCTGCGATCCATTTTGGATTGAAGCAAATTGAATTTGCCGATAAAGAAGGCAAAGTTCTGAATGGTGGTGGTCCAGTCCATTCTACCACTGCTGCAGAACAATGATTGGATGTGCTCAGTGGACTTAAAGGACATGTACTCTCACATCAAAATAGACAGATGCTCCAGAAGTCATTCGGGCTTCCGGCTGGGAGCCATTCATTTTCAGTTCAGAGCTCTGCCCTTTGGACTCAAAACAGCCCCCCAGAGTGTTTACCAAATGCATGTCAGTAGTTACAGATCACCTGAGACTGCAAGGATTCTAGGTGTTTTCATATCTGGATGACTAGCTCTTCACTACCCCAACCAGGCATCAACTGCTCCAGTCCAGGGATTGCTTCTTTAACCTAGCCAACCATCTTGGTGTCACCATAAACATAAGTCAAACCCAATTTATCGGAGCTTCCTTGGATATCATGTTCGAGCCATCTTAAACTAGTCTTCCCCACCAACAAGGCTGATACTTCAGGCTGTCAGATCTATAGTGGCTGCCATTCCCTTAGTTCCTCTAGGAAGATATTTTATGCGAGTACTTCAGTGGAACTTGGCTGTTCAATGGTCTATTCTCTAACAGCCTCTATCTGTTCCTATCAAATTGACTTTGGTTTGCATAAAGCATCTCCAATAGTGGTTGCTGTTGGATGACCTGAAGATCGTCAGACCTTTCCTCCTTCCTTCCTCCTCACCCATGGTGACCATGGATGCTTCCCAGTTGGAGTTTGGGGGCATTTCAAGAGAAAGATGGTCAAAGGCACATGGTCCTACATGGAGACCAGGTTGCATATCAATGTTCTGGAGATAAGGGCATTCCTCCTTACACTACAAGCCTTTCAGGACATTATCCCTCTAGGAACTATTGAGATTCACACAAACAACATGTCAGTGATGTGGTACATCAACAAACAAGGAGGAACCTACTTTTACATGTTGTGCAGAGAGGCCATGAAGGTTTTGGGAATGGGCAATGTCTTTAAACTGTTTTCTACTTGCAACTTATATATCAGGAAATCCAGCATCTTGGCAGACAAGATCAGCAGGTCCATTCTGACCCCTTACAAGTGGCCCTTCAACCAATCAGTAGCAGACCTGATCATCAGCCACTGGGGCCAACCCTGCTGCAACTTGTTTGCTTCCCACCAAGAACAACAAGTGCAGCAACTACTTTGCTCTGAACCCCCTCTGGGGGAATCATGAGGGATGCTCTGATTCATGATTGCCCCCTGGTCTCATCTATGCTTATCCCCTATACCATTGTTCCTAAAGTTTCTTCAGCAAGCAAAATGTCTGAAGTTCTCAGTAATCCTCATTGCCCACTATTGGCCTCATCAGATTTGGTTCCCCTTCCTCCAGTCTCCCCTGAAATATCCTCCATGAATATTAGAACCTAAACTGGACCTCCTGTTTCATCCAATAAAGGGTGTTTACCCCAATCTGATATCCCTCAAAATTACCTCTTCATTTCTTTCCAGTGATGGTTCGAAGGTCCAGGCTTGCTTCCCTTGTCCAAGACATTATTCTAGCCTCTCAGAAACCATCTGCCAAGAAAGTCTATGGGAGTAAATGGAAGAAATTTGTTTTCTGGGCCTCTAAAGAGAACATTGGTCCTTTTTAGCTCTGATATCAGCTACCCTTTTCTTCCTTTCATTTCTTTTCAAAGAAGGAGACAGTTTCTCTACTATCAAATTTTGATTGGTAGCCATCTCTGACTTCCATTCGGGTAATGTTTTCAGTTCTCCTACAGCCTTCAAACTGCGCAAGGCCTTCTTGAAAGGAATCTTCCTCCTCCTCAGGACCCCAGTTAAAAATTCTTCCCTGCCATGGGATCTCACTGTGGTCTTACAAGGCTTAACTCAAAAAACCTTTTGAACCAGCTAGCGATTGTGACTTAAAATTTCTTTCATGGAAGACTGTCTTTCTTATCATCATCACTTCAGCAAGAGAATATCTGTGATTCAGGCACTGTGTCCAAGCCTCATTACATCATTTTCCATAAATATAGGGAGTCCCTTTGTACTAATCCCTCTTTCATGCCCAAGTTAGCTACAGAGTCCAACCTCATCTAGACCATACAACTACCTGTTTTCTTCTCAAATTTCTCCAATGAAGGATAATGTTTTTTGCACCTGCTTGATGTTCCTAGGCAGTTATGTTTTTATCTTCATAGGACAGTGCCATTTCACAAATCAGACCAATTATTTGTGTCCTTCTGTCATAGCTACCTTGGTCAGGTGGTTTCAAAAGGTACTCTTGCTAAATGGATAATAGACTGTATTACTTTGATCTATGCCAATAATGGATTACAGTTACCTCATCCTCCTAAGACCTACTCAACTAGGTCTATGTCTAATTCTTCTGTTTTTTCTTCCAGGGCATCTTTAGATGATATTTGTGCTACAGCCACATGGTCAAAAACTCATATATTTGTCATACATTACAAATTAGATATTGTTTCCAAGAGCAGGGATTCCTTCAGCTTGGCAATGCTCCTGCTCCAGCATATCCTTCCTTGAGACCACCCAGGAGTTATATAACTGGGGACTCTAACCCAACCATGAAGAGGAATGAAAGGGACAACATCACATTTATAAATTATGTACTTACCATAACTTGGTATATGTGTTCATTCCTCCTCACCTTCCCTCCCATCCATCCCCCTTCCCAGTGGTCTAGAAGACCTGGAGAGAACTTATTAGGAACTGGTGTTCCTGGTTTTGAGCCTCTGGTTCTTAATCTGTACTTCCTTCTTCTATTTTCTGCTCTTTATCAGCTATTTGGGCATCAACCTCAATCTGAGGGAGTTAGTCAGAGAGCAGTGCTTTATGGGAAGTAGAAGGAGCTTATGACTTGGATCCTAATCTGTAAAAATGTGGCCAAATTGGATCCCTAACCCAACTGTGAGGAGGAATGAAAGAAGACAACACAGATGCCAAGTTATGGCAAGTACATAACATAATTTAGATTCATAGGTGAATACTAGACTATATAACCTGAAGGGATAATTTAAGCCAAGCCAATAACCTGGGGTCAGAATCAAACCCTGTACATTGTCTTAATGAGGTGAAGACCTTAACCCTTATGACAGCTAAGTGGACTGCCTGGTTTATTAACCCTTTTCAGCCACAACCTGAGCTCAATGAACAGAAAATACATCATGGTCTTTCTAATCAAAAATATTATGCACAGTATGAGTATGTAACAAACTTCAGAAGATAATGGTAAGATTCAATGCAAACAGGCTAAGATTAAAAGATGTAATGCATTGAAAGAAAAAGAAAAAGTGATAGATGACCAGACAGTCAAAATGCAAGCTAAGAAATGCATAAAATACAGGACAGATTTACATATAATACATAGACTCTAATATATACGTGAAATATATGAGTATAAGATGCTACATTAAGACAGTGAGAGATATTTTTTAAATGTATTCTGTTGCCCATATTTGCAATGATATAGCATAGTAAATTACTTAACCATTGTCATGGTAGCATTTGCAAGTAGGTTTAGGAAAGAGATGGTCTTTAAATGTTTTTAATGGTTTTTAGATTTTTTATGTCAGTAGAGGGGTGATTCTAGGTAGCATGTCCAGTCCAGAGACGGCTTTTTTTTACTTCCAGCAGTTTTAAATGGAAGTACTAGAAATAAATTTTCCTGTGTACTTCTAAGTATGTCAGGATTGTCATGTAAAGGTACTTTCACTATTAAATGGGGGCAGTGACCATGTTTTAGAGCACGATATAAATTAGAGTGCTTGCAACTTATAGTGGTGCATCTGGGGACTACTGATAGAATAAAGCTGCAGCTTTTATTCTCAGCATTCTGTATTCTGTGGGTATTGTGGTCTGAATGCACAAAGAGAAAAGGAAGGCCATATTTTAGCTTGGGTAGTAAAATATTTTAGCACTGGCTCTGCAAGCAGTCAATGAAGGGAGGTGACTGATCTTGCAAGATAGCTATACTTGAGCAAGGAGGACTTTATTAGTTACAAAATCTGTATGTGTGGTAAAGAAAAGTGTAAGGTTGAGTATTAGGCCTAGGTACCTCTGTTCAGTGACTAGGTGTTATGTACGCATGAAGATCTGTTAAAAGAGTAGGATTGAAAGTGGGTACTTTTATGACAGAGGCAAAGGCCATGACATTGGTTTTCTTAGGGTTACATAGTAGTTTTTTAGAAGTAGACCAGGTACAACTGAGTGAAATTGTCCTGTACCTTGGTTTGCAGGTCAGACTGGCTAGTACTAGCTTGCAGGAACAGGGTATCATCTGCATACAGTATTAATTTAAGATATGGCAATTATAGGGGGATCATTAACAAAGACATAGAGTAGAGAAAGGAGCCTAGCACAGACCATTGTGGACATCTGTATTAAGTTTACCAACAGTAAAAGATGGGACATTGCTATGGAGCTGGAAGATTCTGTCTTTAGACAGCTGTAAAAACAGCAAATAGTATTATCTCCAAAGCTGAGTCTTTTGAGTTTATTGAGAAGAAAGGTGTGGTTGACTGTTTCAAAACGCTTGTCATATAAACAAAGAGACCTGCAGTAATAAGTCCCTCATGCAGGTTGCAATAAATGATATTGGTGGCCATTATCGGGGATTGAGGGTAGAGGTACTGAGGACATTGTGGACATCATGCTGTGCATCACATAAAAGATCATAACTCTTATAAAGTTTTCAAATATTTTAAACATATGGCACATGCTAGAAATAAGACTATAATCATCCAGCCCATTAAGAAAAGTGACTTTAAGTAGAGGGATTATAACTGCATGTTTGTATGCTGGTGGGACAGTGCCTAAAAAGAAAGAGAAGTTAAATATATGAGCAACAGTTTTTTTTCAGCAGCAAGCCTTAGGAAGATGGGATAAAGTTTGTTGGATTTAGGTCCTGAATTGTTGAGTTTGAGAAGTAGGTTTTTTGATTTACTGAAATTTCAGAGATGTGAAAGTTTGCTGCATAATAAGCTAGAGGTTATAGATCAGGGGATGAAGGGTCTTGCTCTTAGTTGGTAGGGGAGTAAATTTTTGTTAAGGTTTTAGTTATGTTGGGCATAGTGGACTGCAAAAAGTGAGCATAATCATTAGCAAAGGTGGAGTGCTTCAATATTATTGGTTAATTTTTGGTAGCTTATGAGTTATTTAATGTTCCTATTAAGCTTTTTATTTCTTTCCAAAGCAGAGTAGGTGTAGACCAGTTTGCTTCCTGTTTCTGACCAAGGTACATGGCCTTTGTAGTATAATTCTTTTTTTATTTCCTTAAACTCAGAAATAAGCCATTGTTATGTGATAGGGTAAGTGTATCCTGAATTCTGGTTAGTTTTGTGTTGAAAAATTATAAAGCAGAGGTTGGTTCAGACATGTTATATAGGGGAGTATAATCTATAGCACTGGGAAGGGTGTTGAGATTTGATAGCTTATTATTAGGGAAAGATGTTCCTTTAATTATTTGAGGATTTTTTTAAAATCTTTTGTATGACCAAATAGATTTAATGATTGTTTGCTCATCACACTGGGAAGCATTTCAGTGTGAAGTCACCTATTTTGTATGTTGGTTATCATTTGGGTAAGCATGGCAGTAGAGCAAGTTCGCCTATTGGTTCGAGTAGAATAAGTAGGAACTGGTTTCTTTGTGAGATTATTGGTTCTCTAAAAATTATACAGTCAGTCCTTTCTAGATTCATTGCCTAATCTGCTTTTAGTCTTTGTGGTCGGCTCTTGACCCTTTCTTCTTTGAAATAACTGGAATCAACAGCTTCCATGATATCCTAGACAGTTTTACTAACTAAATTTGGACATTTGCATTTTAATAGTTTGCGATATGCAGCAGAATGAATTACCACGAGTTCCCATAATCTGCGCCTTCACTTTCTGTCTTTGTTTATTTAATGTCATATACCTTCTTTCAAGTTTTACTGTCCCTTTTTTCAGTGGCAGCTGGTGACTTCAAATCAAAGGGGAGCTGCAGGAGACAGTTGGATGGGTGGGGCCAATTGGAAGGGGTGTGGCTAACAAGAAAGGGACAGAGCTATGCTCAAACCACAGAAACTGGCACTTTAATTAAAATATGCTGCCCTGGGTGCCAAACCGTCATTATGAGAGTCCAGTCAAGACAAAATGAAGTGTAGAAAAAATATATATTTCAATGCATTGGCTACATGACAGCTTACTTAATATCTAGATGGAAACAAAAAGGTTGTGAGGCATGATAAAATAAATTACTTTTTAAATACATTACTGGAATGCCAGTCAAAATCAAGTATATAAAAAAACAAGCAGCACTCAACTCAAACCACTTCTCCTTGCACTGTAGTTCTAATTATTATTTATATTCAGCTTTATAAAAGTACCAAGTAACATGCTGAAAGTAGCAATCTCTGAGATACCCTCATTTGTAAAAATGTTTCTTATCCAAAAAAGACATGCTGCCTGACAACTATCTACTTCTTTCATGGGGAAAACATGATTAAAGTAAAAAATAACCAGCGAACAAGAAACAAGCTCAAGATAAATTGCTTAAAAGATTACTGCACAGGTTATGGACCACACATGATAGATTGGCATTCTGTTTAGTTTGCTGGTAAAGCCTGCAAAGATGACCGCAAGTCTCCAACAAATGTAGTGTGCTTCTTAAAATATTGTAATCCTGCCCTTTATTACAAACAATGTCATATGCATTTAAAAACTTAAGGCTTATATGTTATCTAGTTATATAAATATTCCCTGCGTGGCAACAACAAAAAGGCATTCAGTGCTGGTAATTCTTTAACAGTATGCTTATTAAAGCTTACTTGCATCTTACAATCTCAGACAAGTTTACCTGATGGTCATTAAAGCACTGCTGCTTAAACACATAGCAACAGACAATGCAACAGCATGCATTTTCTGAATAATAAGAAGCATAAATCAACAGTATAAAAATATGACAGAAAACCAGAACATTCTGCAAAATCAAGGACAGATGAAAAGCCACTGTAGTACTTGTGTCTACCTTGGCTGGGGGGATACTCTGCACACTTACACTGCATAACTGCTCCTTGCCTTGCTTGGACACATCCATAGTCACTACATGGGGGAGTGGTTTGCAGCAAGCATGTCACAATTTGAAATGTCTCTGGCTGACAGTGATGGCCTTGACACATTTGTTATACCTGTCAACCTCAGAGCAGAAAATCTGGACATAGCCATAAATAGAAGTGGGACAAAGGCCCAAAAATAAGGATTTTTTTTAAATATTGTTCTTATAAACTTAAGATAATAGAATAGTAGGTCTTGCATCAGTTTGACTTTTCTGACAGGTATGAAATCTGAAATTCACATGTCTGTCATTATTTTCTAACTTCAATCTTAAATGATTTGCCACTAATTTGCCAGAAAAACACAATTTATGAAAAATGGACCAAAAATGTGATGCAACAATATAAAAATAGCCACACAATACAGTTGGGAACCTGTCAAAAAGGGACACTTTATAATATTAGTACTGTTAAGTTGAGCAGCTGACAAAATAAGAGAATTTAATGCATTTCTGAAATAAAAGTAATCTATAACTCTGATCATTACAGTTATTTCTTAATTGTAAACTCTCCACATTTTCTTCCAAAACTGCCATTTTGCAGAGGGATTATTAAGGGGAGAGCAACATTTTGAGCCAAAGTCAGGGACAGTTGAGAGGATTGGATATACCTAATTCTATAAAGCAATTTATTTGTGAGTACCTCTCAACTTCTTAAAATGCAGGAAATCTGGACAAGGCCAATATACTGGGGGAACATATAGACAGTACTAAAAATTGCTCTTGTATAAATTTAGACAGTTGATAGAATAACAGGTCTTGCTTTAGCATGCATTTTTCTGAAAGGTATGAAGTCTGAAACTCAATGTCTGTCATTATTTAGTGATTTCGTTCTTAAATGATTTGCCAGAAAACTACAAATTTTATGAGGAAGAAACCAAAAATTAAAAGCAAAAATCTATTCATTCTGTAAAAATCTGGACATCTGAGAGGTATAGTTCAGCTGGAGCTATCTTTGAGTTTGCCACCCTTCCCCCCTCACAAAATCATGGTTGAATGGGACCTCCCCCCTGCAGCCATTCCAGTGTCCCATTACTTGGCTATTTCACCCCATTTACCATAAACACTGTTATGTGCATACCTCTTTTCTTCTACGATGATTTGGATTTCATTTAAAAGTTTTATTTTACATTTTACAGCACAAACACTAATAGACATATGCTAAACAAAAGCAGTGCAATCTCACAATGAAAAAAGACTTAGCATTAAAACTTCTCTGGCCTTGAAACTCACATTCATTGAAACAGCATTGAAACCCACATTCAAAGAAAATACATCTGGCCAGTGGCAGATAAAGATTAACTTTGGGCTGTTTTAAAATCCTAGGCCCCATTGCACACGAAACATATATGTGTTCTTTGATACACCTTCCTGACTGCATTAAATATTCATTGTATAATACAGTACAGTTGTTAGAGGGCATTTTAAATTTATTGTTTTGAATATTTTTCCAGTAAACAATGAAATAAAATGCATGCACCAATAATAACAGAACTGCCCTGTTCAGAACATTTTCATCATAAAAGTCTACTCAAACTTCTTCAGTCCACCAGTATCAGTAAATATGCACAATCTCTGCAGAAATAAGTCATCTAAATCAGTGGTCTCTAACCTTTTTTGCACCAAGTACCGGTATCAATGTAAGAGAATTTTCCATGGATCAGCCATTTTGCGGCGTGCATAATAAAGTATTTATTTATTTATTTGACATTTGTTTAATGAGGAGGCCAGACCCGGGGAGAAAAGCTCCAAAAGTACAATAAAAAGACAAGTGGCAATAATTACCAAAAAAAGAAGTGTACAATCTGCTTAACAGCATACCATTGATTTACTATGGTTCAGAGGTAAGTAAACCTAATGGCAACCTTACTGATTTTGTTTATGAGCAATATTTAACATCTGTCCCTATTATTTGGATTTGTCCAGCATACCTCTCAACTGTACATATTTTAACAGAATGTCCTGATTTTTGTCTCATATTTGTAGTCCTTTTCTCATAGAATTGTTTTTCTATCAAATCACTGGCAGATCACTGAGGCAGAAGTCAGAAAATAAAGTCAGACAGTTGAGTTTCATACTTCATACCCTTCAGAAAATTCATGCTAATGCAAAACCTGTATTTCTAGCACCTTTCAAAGTTTGTAAGAGCAGCACTAAAAAGGGTCCCTATTTTGGGCCTTTGTCCTCCCATTATTTTTGGCTTTGTCCAGATTTATTGATCTAAGTAAGAGGCTGAGAGGTGTGTGTGTGTGTGTGTGTGTGTGTGTGTGTGTGTGTGTGTGTGTGTGTATGTGTGTGTGTGTGTGTGTGTGTGAGACAGAGAGAGAGAGAGACAGAGAGTGAAGAGTGAGTGTGATCACTGCAGCAGCAGCAATGAGGTTTGTCTACGTTTTGTCCATAACACACTCACACACACACACACACTCACACACACACACACACACACACACACAAAGTCTCTTTTGCATTCATGCATGCATTCACTCACACACATCGCTTTCACTATTTACTGATCTCTCACACATAGTCACTCCCTCATTCATACCTGCATTCACTCACACATCACTCTTTCTCTCTCCTGGTTGAACACGCACTCAGTCACATCCTCATTCATACCTGCATTCATTCATTCATTCATTCACATTGATCTCACTCTCCTGATCTCACACATACTCAGCCACATCTTCATTCATACCTGCATTCATTCATTCACACATCGCTCTCACTCTCCCAATCTCATACATACACACAGCCACTTCCTCATTCATACCTGCATTCATTCACACTTTCATTCACACATCGTTCTCACTATCCCAATCTCACACATACATACATACAG
The DNA here is from genome assembly GCF_019279795.1 of Protopterus annectens. Lineage (NCBI taxonomy): Eukaryota > Metazoa > Chordata > Ceratodontiformes > Protopteridae > Protopterus > Protopterus annectens. The sequence goes on from NC_056743.1 coordinate 1,472,102,702, forward strand.
TCACTTCCTCATTCATACCTGCGTTCTTTCACACATTTATTCACACAGCCACTTATGCATTCATTCATACATCGCTCTCACTCTTCCAGTCTCACACCTACATGCCACACACCCACTTATGGTCGCTCTCACTATCCCAATCTCACACCCACTTATACATTCATTCATATATCCCTCTCACTCTTGATCTCACTCATACACACACACAGTCACTTCCTCATTCATACCTGCATTCATTCACACATTCATTCACACATCTCTCTCACTCTTCTGATCTCACACACACATGGCCACTTCTTCATTCATTCACACATTCATTCACACATCACTCTCACTCTTCTGATCTCACACACAGACACTTCTTCATTCATTCACACTTCGGACTCATCTCACACACACACACACAGGCACACTTCTTCATTCATTCACACATCGCTCTCAAACATACACACACAGTCACTTTTTCTTTTTTTTTTCCATAATAAATTTTTATTGAAATATATTTTCCAAAAACATTACAAAAATACAATAAACATCACACACATAATAGACTATAACTACTACAAACCATTTATACAATATCTACATGAAATGCTTCCTATATTTAATATATTCCTAAAATCAGTATCATGCTAATATAATATCGAAGACCTTTTCCCATATTTTCGGGTTATTAATATTTTTGTTAGTTTGTTTCAGAAGTAATTTATGTGCTAGTATATGCTTTATAGCCACAAGCTTAAAATTATTCCATGATGTCTTATGTGGTTCTAGCCAATTTGTGGCTATATAGAGTTTCATCAGCAAAAAATATTCATACAAATAATAGTTTGCGATCTGGAAAGCTCTCTTGGAGGAATGTGTAGAATCATAAATTCCCATGACAGTGTAGAACTTTGATAACCCATCTTTTGCAGTTGTACTTTAAGAGAGTTCCAAAGTTTATATCATTTACAACTCCAGAACATATGAAGAAGATCCGCTGTTTGATCTGCACAGTATGGACAAATTGGAGAATTCCTAGGGTTAAATTTATGTAATCTAAGATGTGTGTAATATGCATTGTTCAAATCATCAATTGCGTGTACATCAGTTTTGAAAAGAAACTGATTTCCTAGTTATATCAATTGCTTTTAATATCTGATTGTCTGTTACTGTTACTTTTTACCCAATACTCTGAAAGCAAAATTTTGTCCTGAAATTTCAAATCCTTAATTAATTTATATGCAGTTGCTATAAATTTAGTGTCTTGTTGGATAGCTTGCCACAATTCAGAGCACTTATCCACAAATCCGGCTGCAGGTTTAAAGTTCTAAAAGTAGCTCAAGGCAAGTTCTTTAACTTGTCTCATTATAACAATGTAACTTCTAGGTAGATTCATTTCCTGTCTAATTTGTAAAGCCGATAAGTCAAGTTTATTAAAAACATCAAACAGAGTCAGATTAAGTATTAATGGAAATTTGCTGAGATCGATCAGCTGATTATTTAGTTTAAAATTAGGATTCCTGTGGAAAGGTTGAAGAACCATCATATATTGCAATAAATCTACGGACTGAAATAAAGTTTGCAAAGATGAGACACAGGTTATTATGTGGTCCATGACCCCATATTTTATCAGACTAATTTTGTCCATAAAGGCAATGCTTTAGGATTTATTTTCCTATCAAAATATGCTTATGATTCAAGACCACCAAGTTGGTATCCATGTTGTATTAGTTACATCATAATTAGCAATTCTTAAAATTTTATTAGCGTTTACAATCAAATAATATGCTTCAACGTTTGGTAGCTCAAGTCCCCTCTTGTTTTAGGGTCATTAATTTCTCATAAGATATTCTAGTTCTTTTTGGTTCCAGATAAATTTAGCTAGATCTTTATGCATTTGTTTAAAACTGTTTTGAAATTGATAATTGGGCAGACCTAAATATGTATAACATTCATTGGTAGTATATTAATTTTCACTATTGATACTTTTGCTAATACTTCTAAATTCTTCCATCTGTCACAATCAGCTATTATGTGTTCCCATACTCATTTAACATTATTGTTATAAAAGTCCTTATTATCCGTGAGAAGTTGATACCCAAATATTTAATATTTTCTTTACATGTTAACTTCCCCATCAGGGCCATTAGTGAAAAAGGCTTTGGGGTTCTTAATGGGAAGATATTTCTTTTCTGTAACTTAATTTTATAATCGGCACCTACTGACAATTCGTTTATGACCTTTAATATCTTTTCACTCTCTGAACTTGGGGTTGTACAATAAATAATAAGATCATCGAATGCTGACATTAATATTTTATTCCTATAAATTATTGGTGCATTATGATACAAATTTTGCTTGATATATAAAAATAGGGGTTCTAGATATAGGTTAAACAATAAGGGGACATGGGACAACCCTGGTACCATTTTAATCTGTATTCTGTTAGAATAAGTCCTATTGATGTATCCGCTAGTGTATGGATTACTATATAATATTTGTAGCATCTGAATGAATTCTTGGGGGAAGTTAAAATAGGGTAACACATCAAACAAAAATTTATGTCTACTCTATCAAATGCTTTCTGGGCATCTATTATAAAACATAGATATTAAAGTTGTTTTTTTTTATCACGTCATCATATTATGCAGTGTAAGTGTGTTATCGCTGGTTTGTCTAGTTGCCATAAATCCAGCTTGTTCCTTAGAAATTAGATATATCAAAACCTTCTTTAGTCTCGATGCTATAATTGATGTTAAAATTTTCATATCCACATTCATTAGTGCTATTGGTCTGTAATTATCTGGGTTGGGATCGAATTGGTTTTATGTATGAAAATTGTTTTGGCATTGAGGTGGGGGTCACTAATTTTATTTTAGTTATATAATTAAATACATGAGACAATTCTTTTCCCAAACTATCAGCAAACTCTTTGTAAAATTCAGCTGTAATACCATCAGGCCCTGGCGACTTATGTACTTTCATATGTTGAATTGTATATACTATTTCTTCTTTAGAAATAGGTTTAATCAGGTCACTTTGCAGGCTCTCTTCTAATTCTGGAAAGTTAATTTTTTGCAGAAAACTTTTATTCTGGTTATGTAGAGACCTATCAGTTTGCCCCTCATACACCTTAGTATAGATTTTCCCAAAAACATCAACAATATCCTCAGTTTTAGAATATATTGTGTCGACACAGTCACTTTTTCAATCATACCTGCATTCATTCACACATTCATTCACACATCGCTGTCACTCTCCCAATCACACACACACACACACACACACACACACACACACACACACACACACACAGCCACTTCTGCGTTATTACCTGCATTCATTTAAACAGACACAGCCACTTCTTCATTCATTCTGCATTCATTCACACATCATTCTCATTCTCTCAATCTCTCTCTATCACACACACACACACACACACACACACACACACACACACACACACACACACACACACACACATACACACAAACACACACAGACTCTTTTGCTTTCATGCACGCAGTCACTCTCACACACAGATAGACACATACACACTCATGCAGACATTCACTTACCTTACCTGACGGCCCAGTTCAAGGTGCTCCACGGACCGGTACTGGTCCGTGGCCCGGTGGTTGGGGAATGCTGATCTAAATAATTCCACATTAAAGAGATCTGTAACTAACGAAGAGGTTGCTGCTAGCAAACAACTTTATATTTCATTGTTTCGTCTACAAA
>NC_056743.1:1472111427-1472183927 GCF_019279795.1 Protopterus annectens
CAATGGATGACACAGGATCAATCTGAAGAAAATATGTGCCACAGGAAAATACTATAGAACTTTCTATAGGATGTTGGCAGAAAATAGAGAACAAAAAATGTGCCCTTAGTTTAAAAGAAAATGAGCTAAAAGAAGAGTTACTTGATTTAATAGAGACAAACATATTAAGACCAATGAAAGACAGGGACTGCAGAAAGTCAATAAAACCCAAAAAGTTAAAAGTTTGATAGAACAACTGAACACAGTAATTAGGACTGTCCATAGAGATGTATGTTATGTAACAGAAGTAAACGGGATATATTACTGTGCAGCTAAATTAATAACAGATAAAATTCTACCACAAAAACACAGGGCAGTAAGGGAAAAGAAGGGGAGAAATCAAATACCATCATGGAAGTAATGAATAGAGAAAACTATAAAACAATTAAGACAAGCAGTGTCACTGTTAGAAAAGTATAGAAGAGGGAATAGATCAATAGAAATACTTAGAAAGATGTGATAAAAGAAGTGCACAGTATTATAACTGATCAGGATTTCTCATGCAATATCACAAATGATAAACTAGAAATATCAGCACAGACAAAAAAACGTAGAAGATGCACAGATAAATATAAAGAAAAAGTACAAAATAAACAATTTATTGATGACCCCAAAAGGTTTTATAGAGAATTGGGAAACAAGCTAAAATTAACTGAAAGACCACCAAAAAAGAAGAAATAGATACATTTTGGAAATATTTATGAAGATCCCATGGAACATAACAAAGATGGTAAATGGATAGAAGAAGTAAAAGAAAGAATAAGAAGTTTAACTGTACATGATATGAAATGGGATGAAGTAACAGCCAAAGAGAGGGGGGAAACAAAGTTAAGAAAGGTGTCTGATTGGAAAACCTGAGGCCCTTATGCAGTACCTAACTTTTGGTTAAAAGTATTAACATCTTTGCATGAGGAGTTAGCCATGAATAAAAACTATTTATACGCACACCCCAAACAGACACCACCCTGGCTAACAACAAGAAAAACTGCTCTTACTTAAAAATGAACCTGCAAGCTACCCTAAAAATTATAGACCAACAACATGTCTTCTGATGATATATAAACTATACACTGGAATTGATGCCAACAAACTTTATAGCCATTTAGAAGAAAACTCAATTATGGCAATAGAACAAAAGGGCAATAAAAGAAAGTCATATGGAACAAAGGATCATAAAGATCATTTGTTGTTAAATAAAGTCATAGTGGAGAACTGTAAAAAGGAGAAGGATCTAAGTATGGCATGGATTGACTGTAAAAAGCATTTGACAGTATCCAATGTTCATGGATAAAAAGGTGCTTAAAAATGTGTAAGATGCACCCTACATTGATAAACTGCATCATGACAACTATGAAACAGTGCAAACCGCTTTGCAGTTAAGCCATTATAAAGGGAAAATTATTATCCCAGGGATAAAAATTCATTATGGGATATTCCAGGATGACTCTCTGTCCTAGTTGCTCTTTTGCCTTGCCCTTAACCCATTAAGCTGTCTGCTTAACAGATTAGGTCATGGCTATAATTTGCCTCTCAAAAAGCAACAAAGTATAAATACTTCTCATCTTCACTTTGTTGATGATGTAAAACTGTATAGCTAATCAGATGAGGAACTAAAAGCACAACCGCAAATAGTCAAAACTTTTTCAGATGATATAAGAATGTTTTTTGGTCTTGATAAATGTGCAAAAGCAACCTTTAAAGCAGGAAAGCTGCAGCATCAAAACAGCATCAGTTTGGGACAATAATGTGAAATAAAAGAACTTGAGCAGGAGGGAGTGTATAAATATTTGGGAATGATGAAGGATCAACAGTAAAACATGAACAAATGTCAATAAAACTGAGTAAGGAATATTTTAGAAGACTTAAATTAATCCTAAAAACAGCACTGACATCTAGGAACAAAATTCAAGCTATAAGCCAAGTTGCTCTTCCTGTCCTAACTTACAGTTTTGGAGTGATTGACTGGCCCCAAATGGTGTTGGATAGATTAAGTGGGAAAAAAAGAAAGATGCATCATGCTCATCAAATGATTTATAAAAATGATACATAACAAGATTATATAGTCCCCGTTCTGAAGGAGGTATGGCCCTACTTGAAAATGATTACCTGTATAGATCTGCAATTGTGAGACTGCATACATATCTGCTGACATCACGAGACCCAAATATAGCTAAAATTTCAAAACATGAGTAGAATAAATCTAAGATGACTTCCCTACTTAGTCTAGCAGAAGCATATTTTCATCAACCGGGAAGGGAAATTAGACCAGGAGTAGATAAAAATCAGGCAGCAACTGAATGTGCCAAGAAACAAAAGAAAGAATATACGGTGAAGGATCAGATGCGAAGGCAAGAAATGCGAAAAATGCATAAATACTGTTGCAAGTATAGAAAACTCCTGGAAAAACCTAATATTGATCAGGATCCAATGCAGGAATGGTTAAGGAATGGCAAATTCAAACCAAAAGATGAAAGATTAATATTGGTAGCCCAAGATAGTGGACTACATACATGTTGGTTTACAAAGTCCAGTGAACATGGGGGAGAAACAGACAAATGTAGGTTTTGTAAAACAGAATTGGAAACAGTTGCACACCTTGTTGCTGGTTGCGATATATTAATGGAAGAAGGACTGTATACTGAAAGGCATAATAACGTGGCAAGACTGTCACACTGGTGGTTGTGTAAAATATAATATTGAAGTAGCTGAAAAATGCTGGAAACGTGAGCTGCAAAGCATCATAGAAAACAATGAAGTCTACATCACACAGGATCGCCCATGATAAACAGTTGAAAAGACAGATGCGAGAAAACCAGATATAGTCATCCATGAAAAGAAGACAAAAGTGGCATTGATCATTGAAATCACTACAACCAGTGACTACAGTGTCTTATTTACAGAGAGATACAAAGTCATAAAATATTAGGATTTGCAGGCAGAAACAAGAGCAATGTGGAATAAAGATACCCAGACAGTTCCAATAGTAGTAAGAGCGACAGTTCATATAACAAAGAATCTGCAATCATATTTAGATATGTTACCAATACATGTAACTCCATACAAATTGCAGAAGGAGTCATTACTGGGCACATTGCGGGTGCTGCAAAGAGTACTTCTGGCTGACATCAAAGATTGAAAAAATATTTATTTCATGAACTTTAATCATACTTTGGCGTAGGAGTGGGGTCCATTCCCATCATGGTATTAGAAACCCAAAAGACTTGGAGAAATTAAAAAAAAAAAAAAAAAAATTGAGAAACGTTGCAAATACCATCTTGCAAAATAATGAAACCAGATTACACTTATTCTACTCATTTTATTAGAATGGCTTCTTAGCAGGGAGATCTAGCCTTGTTAGTTTTTGCAGTCTGGTTACCATTGATCTTGATATTGATATATGACATACAGTACTTGGGTCTTGCTAATGCATTTTTACAAAAGACTATTATTTTCAGACTAATTTGTTACCATTGTTAATCTTTATATAATAAAATAGATTAAGACTTGATTGACTCAAATGACACAGTGTGTATAAGTGTTTGGAAAATTGTCAGACCTGATTGGTGTACAAGTCAGTGTCCCATATGGATTTGTTTTGGGATTTTTATATTCAGTTTGTGTTGGTTCTTTCCCCTTGATGAGTAAACACTGGCAGTCTAAATATGCTGATATCTGCTGAACATGTACTTTAATGTATATAGCAGATAATTTTGCAGCACTAAATAGCTACTTTGTCAAGCTTCATTTGTGGTCCAAGCACTTAGGGCTGAGGTGTATTAGCAAGTATAAGGTTCTGCATTTTGTTAAGAATAAAATAAAAATAAAAAAATAAAATTAATGTTTCACTTTGCTTAAGTTATAAATTAATGTTAAAGGTTTAACCTCATTTGTGCCATAGAAAGAAATAATGCCGTGACTACATCCCAGGTGGCTTGAGTTTGATTAACATCTTGGGTACGTGATCAAACAGTCAGGGGATAACCGGAATACCTATCCTTGCAGTAGAGGGGGTGAGATGATGGTAGGTGAGTCTCTCAGAGATCTCAGGCTGAGATATGCAGTGATTGCCAGGCTAGCTATATGGGATGGCCTGCAGGCAGATCTGCCCAGGACCCATCATGGATATGGCGTCCTGTGGCATGCCTCATTGCATATCCAGCCTTTAGTGATGCTATTATGGTAGGGTGGGGTAGGGCCATAACACTTCTGCCACAAGAGCCTTCTTGTCGGATCAACACTGGTAGCTCTTTATTTGCTTTTTTGCCAGACTAGGTAATCTCCAGTGAAAGGGATGTTAATGAGCCTAGGCCAGAAGGTGACAATACCAGGTACTTTTGAGGTGCATTAGGTCATCTGGCATTGAAAGTGGGTCTCACAAACTGAGATATGCTGCTGCAGAAGTTAAGGTCTCATTAGCCTTGATGGTCTAGATTTGTAATAAAAAAGTCAGAGGTTTGTGGTGTGACAAATATGATTAATTTTATAGATCTTTGTTTAACTTGCCATTCATATGCCACTACAGTTTGAGTAAGAGCTATACAAATGTTTTTTTTTTTTTCAGGGGAGAACAGAGGTGGTATGGGGGGAAATTTGATTAGGGCACTAGAGAGTGTCCCCTACTCTTTGGAGAAAAGGGAGTGGAACACTCGCTGGAGCTGCTAGGTAGTGACAGAGCACTGCTACTCCAGTTTTAGGAATTCCAAACTGGAGGAAAGTAAAACAATGACTGAAAAGGCCACACAGGAAAATCAATTGGTAAAAAACAAAAAAAGAAAAATCTGTTAATATTAGACTTTCAAGTGTGTGATACCTTAAAACCTCTTGTATCAGAGGCAACATGGGATATATGCAAAATACCCTTTAAGGATATCAGGTATTTCAGCTAAATTGTAATTTTGAATGTCGATGACTTTTTCTTTTACTTTTAGTTTTACTTTTAAGTCTATTTAGGGACAATTTCAGGCCAATAAACCTCTAGCTGTGGACATGCATGTTTCTGCCTTTTTATAGCATCATCAACACAGTATGAGGAATGTTTCACTTTTGGAAACACAGAGTTGTCATACCCAACTGATATCCATAAACTTTAGGGTGTCTACAAAAGATCCCAACTAACAAACTAAAACAGTGAGTAAAAAGGTCACACAGGAAAACCAATTGGTAAAAAACAAAAAAAAGAAAAATCTAGCAAAACTAGACTTTCAACTGTGTGATACCTTAAACCTCTGGCCTGAAATTGTCCATAAATAGACTTAAAAGTAAAAAAAAATTACATAGATATTCAAAATTGCCATTTAGCTGAAACACCTAATATCCTTAAAGGGTAATGTGCATATATCCCATGTTACCTTGAATACAAGAGGTTTAAGGTATCACATTACAAATTAGAGGAAAGTGCAAAAGAGCTAGAGAGAGGATCTGGAGAAAAATTCTGAAGAAAAGAGAAGACTATAGCAATAACCCACGCCTGGGTGTGGGTAATGCGGGATTTACCCACGTCTGGCATGGTTTGGTCGAGGGCTTCGGGTCACAAAGACAACCGTGGGTAAATCCCATTACCAGAAATGATTATTATATTATGACATTATTTAAGAAAATAAATAATTACTTTTCTTAAATAATGGCATTGTATAATGCCTCTTGCTGCCCTTCCGCAGCTGTCTGGTATCTCGGCAGTTCTGATGTACTGTGCATGCCTCGCGGTACATCAGAGCTGTGGCAAAAAGCAATGGAGAAAGTAAGATCTCCATTGCTTTTTACTCTTCGCTATGTTAAATGGGTTTAACATAGCGAGACAGCTTTAAAATAAGCAGCGGAGATGTCCGTTGCTTATTTTAAACTGTCCATATTAAACCATTATAAGCTATAAAAACAACAAATCTTGCTTTCTCCATTGCTTTTTTTAAACCTGTCTCGCTGTGTTAAGCGGGTTTAACATGGCGAGACAGCTTTAAAATAAGCGGAGATCTCTGTTCCTTATTTTAAAGCTGTCTCACTATGTTAAACCCATTTAACATAGCGAGACAAGTTAAAAAGCAGCGGAAAGCAAGATCTCCGTTATTACACACACTGTTAAGCTATTTTAAAAGAGTTTAACACAGCGAGACAGCTTTAAAAAAAGCAACGGAGATCTCCGTTGCTTTTTTAAACCTATGTCGCTATGTTAAACTCTTTTAACAAAGCGAGACAGTGTTTAAAGACTTATACTAATGGAAAAAGTCCGGCGACCGGACCTTTTCCGATAGTATAGAATCAATTAACGTGCGCAGCTGGTCAATCAGCGTGCATGTTTTGGAATATTAATGGGGGGTCATGGTATAATATGAAATAACTGTAATAGATATGGAAAATAGAGGATTGGAGATACAATTGCTGGTAGATCTGATGAATCAGGCAAAGACAAAGGAAAGAGAAGAAATGTGATAGAGTAGCATGGTGTAGAGATTTTTTTTTTTTTTTAGCAGGGACAATACAAGAGGTTGGAAACACAAGCAACAGCTGGTCAAGGGAAAATGATGGTGGTATTCTTGGCTGGTGGAGTAGCTAGTTTTCAGGATTTGCCTCTGCAACAGGGCTTTTTGTTACAAGAAAATAGTGGTTATACAGATGCAGAAAGGCAAGGAAGAATGGAAGAAGGAACTGAGAGGAGACAAACAGTTGCAATTTCTCGATAGCCATTGAAAAAACGACCGGTGGTAAAAATAAAAAGAAAAAGCGACGGCAGTGTGAACATATATGATATTATAGATAGTATTATTTTACTATTAGGATTTAACAGTAAAGACAGAATAATTCATTTTGAGAGCAGAAATATTTTTTTGTGAAGTGACACTTGAAAGCTTTAACTTGCTGGAAAAATTTATGATTGAGACTGAAAAAACATATACAGTAGCACCATGGAAAAAACTGTTTATTTCAGAGTTTGGGACTATAACTACAAAATAAATGTGCAGTTTGGAACCTCAGATAGAGATGAGCATGAGTTAAAGCTGTTTTTACTTCACTATGTAGTAAAATACATGAAGCTAAAAATATGTGCTGAAATAAATATATGGACTGGGGGGTCGGTAAATTCAACATATTTCAGATATAACAATTGTGAATGGTAACAGAGGATTTGTTAGGTACTGGGGCAACCTAAATGCATTTTTTCTGTGGGAATAAAAATCATTTAGTACAAGACTGTATCAAGCAAAGTTGTGAACAATGTAGGGAAAGTGGACATATAAAAAAGTAAGCACTTTTGTAGAAAATCTAAAATAAAAATGGACACTTCTGGTTTTACTGTCCTACATTAGAAAAGAGTAGATGAAGATGAAATCTCAGAACATAGATAAACAGAAAATATTATTACAGAAGCTGTTAAAAGAGAAGGTGATATGGAGGAATGGGGTAATGAAGAAAAGTTAAACAGCAATGAAATAGAAATAGTTCAAAGTGAGGTTATTAATATACAAGAAGAGAACAGATTTCCAGTTTTAGAAATAATGAAGAACAAGTGGGAGAAAAGGAGACAAGAGAAGAACAGAAAAAAATAGAAATACATCAGTTAGTGGGAGACTTAGGAAAAGGAAAATAAGTCAATCATATACAAAACAATAGAAAAGGATTATATGTGATTTTTAGCATTGCATGTGAATAGCATTAAAAACAATAAAAAGGTTTGCAGTGGAGGAATGGTGTCAAAAATAGAAATGGTGATTTTTTGCTTGCTGGATACCAGATGCAATGAAGAAGAAAAAAATGAAAACAATATAAGCAGTTTGGGGGAGAAGACAATTGTTTTTTCAGTAGAAAATGAAACATGCTGTGGAAAATGAGTTCTTATTAAAATAAAGAAATGCAATTTTTAATTGTAAAAATTGTAGTACTAGGAATGGTAGTGATCTGTGATATAATAATGAGACAAAAATGTAAAAATGAATAGTATGATGGAAAAAAACTCAATAACATTAGACACAGTGGTGGCTAGTAATATATAAGCAGAAATATAAAAAAATATATTTAGAAGTAGAAAGAAGAATAAAAAGGATGGTGCAAATGTGATGCCCCTCTTCTGGGCCAGTAATCAAGGAGCCTAATCCTCACCACTGATACTAGTGATGGGCCTTCACTTGGTTCATAGGTTCATAGGTTCATACTAGGCTATCTGCCCTAGGACATTTATAAGCCTAGCCAGAGTGTGTTTGGCTTTTGCCACACATTTTAAATTAATTTTGCTATGCCCTTTTCGAGGTTAGTATACTGTGCCTCTGTCTAACAGTGACACAGAAGTGATACCCGGGGTAAACCTACGATCTCTCATTCACTCATCAAGATTCCTCTTGAAGAGAGTCAATGAGGGACTCTGCCTAACCTGGACTGGGATTTATTTCCAGAGTGAAGGGAGCCTCTGAACTATGAATCTGTCCCTCCAGCATGTCTTATTTATTTCAGTGCTGAGGTTCAAGTCTCTCGAGCGAGTAGCTCGATGGGATTTGGATTTTCTGAGGTGCAGCATGTCCATTAATTCCGGGTTGGACATGGCTTTATACGTCAGGCACAGATCACCTCTGAGCAGGCGGTATGCCACTGAGTAGAGCTGGAGTTTCTTTAACCGGGCAGCATATGGCATCTGTTTGAGCCCTTTGATCCTCTTGGTGAGGTACTTTTGGGGTCTTTTCAGTTGCTGCAGGTGTCTGGTAAGGTACATCCCAAAAGGGGCATTGTACTCAACTATGGGCCTGATGAGGGATGAGTAAAGAGCGATGATCTCCCTGATCTAGATGTGAATCCCTTCATGATTAGGTGGGCTATATAAAATGTTTTTCTAACCACTTTGGCCACGTGGATGTCAAATGAGAGATTGCTATCAACTTGGGTCCCCAGGTCCCTAATTACTTCTTCTGTACTTAATGGATTACCACCTATGTGTGGTAATTTAGTAGAACTTTGTTTTGCCAGAGGGGATGACTATAAACTTTTTGGCATTTAGCTTGAGGCCATGGCTCTGGCACCAGTTGTCTGTTTCTATGAGGCCCTTTTGGAGGATGCTTGTGTCATCTGGAGAGTCAATTATGGTGCCCAGTTTGCAGTCATCTGCAAACTTGGTTAGCCACAGTCCTTCCGTGTTGGTCTGTACCTCCGAGAAATATATACCGAACAAGAGAGGTCCCAGGACTTAGCCTTGTGGGACGCCACTTGTAACTGGTTGGAGTCTGATATGGCTCTAGCAATTCTAACCATGTGGGTTCTGTCCTTGAACCAGTTTGCAACCCATCTAGTGACATAGGGGTTTATATTTAAGCTGGTGAGCTTATCTATAATGTTGAGTGGGGTATTGTATCGAAGGCTTTTGTGCGGTCCAGGTAGGCTGTGTAGACCACCTTCCCCTAGTCAATGGCCTTGGTGACTGTTTTAAAGAAATCAACCAGGTTTAAGAGGCAGGATCTGCCCTTAACAAAGCTGAACTGGGTAGGATCCAGTGTCTGTAGGTCCCCAATATCTTTATTTATGAGGTCCATGATGATCCTTTCCATAGCTTTGCAGACCAAGCTAGTCAGGCTTATGGGGTGATAGTTTCCAGGATCCGTTGAGGCACCACCTTTGTGGAGGGGGACCACTGTTGCTGTACGCCACTCTTTGGGTACATATCCTGTAGTAAGGCTGAGATTGAACAGTAGTTTTATGTTTGGGTTTAGCTCTTCTTGGAGTTCATGTAGGATGCAGCCTGGGACACCGTCTGGTCCCATTGATGCTGTGTTTTTTGCTTTGGAGAGGGCGGCTCTTACCTGAGCATCTGAGATGTCGGGGGGCAGCACTCTGCTGGGATAGATATTTGCCCTTTGGTGGGGAGTGGGGAGGATTTGCTGAACCTGTCAGCTAGGATGTTGGCAATGTCTGTTAGTTCAGTGTATTTTGTCATTTTGGACTAATCTGAGCATATCTGGGAATTCCCACCCAGGTTCCTAACATAACTAAAGAAAGCCTTGTGATTATCCTTAGTGTCCTGTGCAATTTTCTCTCAAAGCTGGCCTTAAACGATTTTATGAGTGCCCGTAGTTTTTTGCTAATACTGATCAGAGATGCCTTCCCTTTTTGGGATTTTGCTCTATCATGTAGTAGCTTCCTCCTTCTATTGTATAGTTTGTTTATGGCTGGGGTCCACCAGACAGGACGTCTGCCTGTGGAGGATTGGGTCTTGGTTTTATATGGGGTTGCATGATCCATGCATTCCTGAAGGTGTTCATAGAATGCGTTTATAAAAGATTCTGCAGTCTGGGCCATATTTTCCACAGTCCTGGGGGCTTTGAAGGATTCCACCTCAGTTTTGAGAAGTGTGAAATTTGCTTTACAGAAGTTTTTCACTGTGGTTTTCTGGGCAGGGGGTGGGGTCGGGATGTGAATATCCAGTGAGATTAGTTTATGGTCTGATCTTACCAGTGAGGGATACACTTCTGGTCTGGAGCATAGAGTCCCCATGTTGGTGATGATCAGATCCAGTATGTTTTCCCCTCTTGTGGGAGTGGTAACAAGTTGTTCCATAGCATTTGAGTTTATAAATTCTAGGAACCTTTGGGCTAGGGTGTTGGAGCTAGAGTAATGCTCCCAGTCTATGTTTGGGTAGTTGAAGTCACCCAATATAATGGTGTTTGGAGAGACCTTCATATTTTCCAGTGTTCTCAGGAAGGCCGAGTGGGGTTCCTGGGTTTGGGAGGGTGGTCTGTAGCAGGCTATAAACTGGAAGGCAGTTTTACCCACTGTTAGTTGCACATGGAGAGTCTATGATGCTTCGTGCTGTACCACCAACCTGGAGGTGTGGGTATCTTTGATGAATATTGATACTCCCCCTCCTTTTGTGGTTCGGTCTAAGTTTTGGGGCCGAAAAGCATGGTATGAGGTATAACCTGGTAGTGCTGGGGTGCTCTCTGGAGCCTTGAACCAGGTTTCTGTTACTGCACAGATTTTGATGTTCTCCATGCTAAGGAGAGTTTCGAGTGCGTGCGTCTTGAGGTTTAGACTTCTGGCGGTGAGTAGCATTATTCTTAGTTTCTTATCCCTTGTGATACCTATGGAGGTGGGTTTGTCTTTTGAGCCTTGCCTAAAAAAGGCACTATGGGGGTAGCAAGAGCCTTTGCCAATATCCAAAGCCCAGGGGTGACAGGTGCAAGCTGTCCGCTTGGCTGGCGCGATCGTGGCTTGTCGAGCATGTCATCCCAGGCTGACAGGCATTGGACCCCCTTTGAATGACACCAATACGTGTGATTTTTTTGGAATTCTTTAGTGACCAAATATTTTTTTTGCCATATTTAAGTTTATAGGACTGTAGGCTTGCTCTGCTTAGTTTTGTTTTATTTTTCAGAACCTTTGGCATTGAATGTCTGTCTGGTATTGTATTTTTATTACATATTTAATCATTGGTCCACGTGTGTCATGTAAGCTTCAGCTTAATTTTGAACAGACTGTAGTACAGCTTTGTAAAATCTTTGGTTTAGTTTGTTGTTGAGTTTGAAGCAGTCTACTAACTGCATACTGATCATCACGTTTTTGATAACATAAGATTTTCTGAGCATTTTTCGCTTTGCAAAGGAGATGGAGTGGTACCGCTCTAGAACGCCTGGAGCAGAGGTGTACCCAAGATGGTTGCTTTCTCAGTATTTTTAAAAAGCCTCCTTTCAATAATAGTTCTGTCTTTTTTGACTAGATAGTTTATTGCTTCATCGTTACAGAGGCTTTATTCAAAAGAAAAAATAAAACTTAAAAGATTTTAAGCGAGCCATTTGTTTCATGCAGTACTATTAGCCAGGTTATTCAGCTACAATTTACATGTGCAAGTGTATTTTTCCTGGGTGCTTCACCAGTGTTATCTGTGGTAATTAATGGTGCACTGTCTTCATTACCATTTCAGTTATGTGACCCTTGACTTATTAAATGTGCTCCTCAAGCCCCCAAATGATACCTCCACAGTTAAGATCATATTTATAGTTAAATATAAAGACATAAAGGAACCTCTGCATTTGTTTTGGTTCTCATTTTTGAGTTAAGTCCCTCAATTGAACAGTTTTATCAGTTATATGCGGCCCTGATTGTACCAGTTTTTTCTGGTTTAGCCATGGTTGTAATGGACAATTATCTTTGCAAAAGGCAATGATTTCAGTGGATGGTACAACCAACAATTTAGAAAACTAAAAGTTACAAAGAGATCGCTTCGCTGAGATCGTCATTCTCACATTTGGCTCAGAGTGATACTAGACAAGCCCAATAACCTTGTATGTTCTAATAGTATTAAAAAACATTCAAATGTGAACTACTGCAGGGCTATTAATAACAGAAAATGCTCATGTCCCTAATTAAGGTTTGCCCATCTCTGTTATCATTGAGGGAGTTATCATTTAGTCATCAGGTGATGACTGAAGAATGGGCAGTCATCATCTAGTCTTTATACAGGGTTAATAAAAAGAGTTTCAAACCTGAGGCAGGGTACCCTGCCAGAGGCAGAACCCCTTTTGGTGGCTATAAATGGCCCTCTTCTCAGAGACAGTTGCTGAATGGGTTCCTATTACATGAACAAACAT
Organism: Protopterus annectens; assembly: GCF_019279795.1. NCBI lineage: Eukaryota > Metazoa > Chordata > Ceratodontiformes > Protopteridae > Protopterus > Protopterus annectens. Next base: position 1,472,124,021 of record NC_056743.1, read on the forward strand.
TTTCAAAGTTCAAACGTCATATGGTCTACACCATATGATCGAACTTTGAAAAGTTTGAAGGTTAAATGTAATGGCACCATACAATGCAGAATTGGAGAATTTCCCTTTTCTGCACTGAATTGCAATCTCAGAGTTAGTATATTTAATTAGGGTGGGGGTGCAGGGGGGCTTGCCACCCCTGCTCGGAGCATTAAGGTAAGTTTTATTTTTTTTATGTTTTATTATATATGCGAAGTTTCAAACTTCGATCATATGTTATAGAACATATGGGATTCGAAGTTTTGAAACTTTGAATATAGACCCATTTTTATAATCTTCAATTACACACTCCATTGGAGTTGGCAGCAACATACACCCACTTAGGCCGCCATCCACTAATTGGACAGTTAACTGATAACAGAGGAGGGGAAAGAAGGTGCTGAAGAGGACATGCCATTCTTGAAGGATTTATGCCGGGAGTTGGGAGTTCCTTTGGCTTTGGACATACCAGGAAATGTTACTGAACGGTTGTTTCGGGGAAATTTTTCATTCTGGTGCCTGTGCATACATTATATTGAAGGGCTTGCATGGGTGAATGCTTCATTTTGTTGGTTTAATACTAGCAAATTTTACAGACGTTTCATTTGGGGAAGCATTTAATTTTGGACATTGTGCATGCCTCAACATTCTACTGAGGGGGTTGCTTAGGTGAATTGTTCATGCTGGTGGTTGCACATACTAGGAAATGTTACTGTAGGCTTGTTTGTGGAAATGTTTCACTTTGGGTGCATGTATACCTGGACATAATTATGAGAATGTTGCTTGGGGAAATACTTCATTGTGCATCAGGGAAGTGCTTGTGCATACATGGTCTCACTGCTGAAGTGACCGCTGGGCCAATTTGTGTAATTTTGGTGCCTGTGCATACAGATTGCAAACAACTGGCGGGGTTACTGGGGACGTATAGAAAGTCAGTCTGCAAATTACATTGGGTTACATCACTTCTGCTTGTATCATTCTATTTGTGATTATACTGCACATACTAGGAAATGTTACTGAAGGGTTGTTTGGGGGAAACATTTTTGTTTAGATGCATGTATACCTGGACATAGTAATGAGGATGTTGCTTGGGGAAATAATTCATTGTGTATCAGGGAAGTGCTTGTGCATACATGGTCTGACTGCTGAAGTGACTACTGGGCAAAATAGTTTATTATGCCATTTTGGTGCTTGTGCATACACAATGCAAACAACTGGATCTGTTACTGGGGAAACATTGAAATTAAGTCTGAAAAGTACATATGGTTACATTACTTAGAATACAGCACAGAAATGTAATTATTGTGTAATATGCCACCATATAATACATCAGACACACCGTTGACTAATTAATAGTATAATGTACAATAAGCAGACAAGAAATCACTTCTGCTTGTATTATTCTATTTGTGATTAGTACTTGCATGAGTGAGATAAAGGTTATCACTTGTTGACTACTGCCAGCATGGAGCTACCATATATTTTGTGCATTTTTCCTGGCTTTGTCAGTCATGTGTGGAATTTAGGTGGGAGGAAGGGCTCAGTAATATGTAAGTATTATACTATTTTACTGAATTACTCAGGTGTTCTCCTTACTGATAATGAGTCTGTGTTACATAACAGCTGCACAAGGTAATATAATGAATGCCTAGTCAACAGGTAATGTGCAGCAATTATCACCTTTGTCTGAGCATGCATAACTTTGCAGTACTAAAAGGAAGGTCATTATCACATTAGCAATAAGTGCAGTTACAATATAGCAGTGAGTCATTATCACTTTTCTGGTAAAAGTCTTAGCTGCTGTAACTGTTATTCACATAAGTAGAAGTTGTTATCACTTTGATGAATGCACAAGCCAGATTGTGTTCATAGGTTCATACACATGAATATCAGTATGACAGTGGCCTCTCTTGGAAGATAGGGTGATGCATCTGCATACATTGTCTGTAATTCATTTAGAGGGAATTTACATGTGCCCTTTCTGTGCCCCTTTGTCAGTTACCAGCCAGGAGGCCCTTATGCACCAAGATCAGGAAGGTTCCTCTTCAGAGATTTCTGCCAACTGCTCTTGTGTTGGTGGGTGCATCACGGGGGGGGGGGCATACCCAGCTATCCATGGATCTTGTGATTGACCTGGATTGCAGTTGGGAACTTGGAGACTATTCTGCTCAGTCCCATAGTACTGCTGTCTTAGGTAAGCATGGCCTCAGGGCTGCCACTGTGATGCAGTGTTTCACTCCAGGAAAGGGCACATGCAAAAAGACAAAGCCTGGGGCAGTCTTAGTCTTTTCACGTGTTTTCTTGGTTGAGCTCTCCACTCAGTCTCACGCTCTTCAGGTGTAGTAAATGTATGTAGGTCAGGGCAAGACCCTTTACATTAGCTTCCCCCTTTGAGTCTTTATAACCATTGCTGAAAGGACACATGTAAATGGAAAAGGCAGAGGTAAGGCAGAGTGCTGGCACTGCATGCAATCAGGAGTCATTGCTGCTACCAGCTTCCCCACATCCAGTGTGAATGTATACTGGGTTGCAAGAAGAGGTATGCATTGGAGTGGAGTACTGCAGTTGTTGGAAGAGAAGTGTTCCATCTACCCTGAGCCAGACATCCTTGTGCTTCACAATTTTGTTGGAAGAGAAGTGTTCCATCTACCCTGAGCCAGACATCCTTGTGCTTCACAATGGAGGGAATAATGTCATCAGTCAACCACTCGGAAGGATACGGTTTCAAATCAGAGCAATATTTGAACACCTGCAGTCATGGTGGCCACGTTGTCATTTTGTGTGGTCTAACATAATTCCTCAACAGATGTGGGAAACAGCAAACAGTCAACGGGCAGCGCACAAGGCCAGATGTTTACAGAATGGGTTCATGCATGGCTTGATGCACAGGGTCAGTGGATCTACAATCTGTCATGACAGCATCACTGCAGAAGTTCACCTGTTCAGAAGGGATGGCATTCACCTAACTGAGGAGGGCATTGCCTTGTTCTTGACTGACCGCCACAATGGCGTGAGGAGAGCTATGCAGGGTTGGTAGTATGCAGCTTGTGAGAAGAATGGAAAACACCCATGACTAAGTAGGGACCAGTATGGTAAGTAAAACTATTATGAAATGTGTTGTGTAAAATATATTTTTATGAGTTTGACAAATAACTGTGGTAAGGAGCTGGTGAAGATGCTGAGAAAGAATAACTGTTTCAGGAGAGTGCTAGCACGTACAATCTAATATGTCAGTAACCATCCTGCAATACTTCTTTTTTTATCCTGCTTTTATCAGGCATGTGTAGAGTTTAGTTGACAGGAAGGGCTTAGTAATACAGAACTTGATCCCATGGGACCAGTGCTGAATGTACATATGTAAAGAGAAAAGGCATAGGTAAGGCAGACTGCTGACACTGAAGGAGGTTGTGAGACTGCAGTGGTATCAGCTGTCTGAGTGGGTAGCTAGCACAGCTCAGATGGCCTTGCCTGCTACTGAAGTCTCATGCCTGTCCTGGGTTCGTTAGTGGAGTGGCAGTCCTTACCTTGCTTTTTCTCTTTACATGTACCCATTCAGCAGTATGTTGGCTACACCAAGAATGTGTATATTTAAAATCATATGTGTCTGCATGGTAAAACAACTGCTTCTGAATGCTGTACACATATACATATGTCGGTCTTGTTAGGACTCATTTTATGGACATTATGATTTTTTTTTCATATTTTGGTAAATAACTTTGCAAGGGAGCATGCCAGTGTGCCAAGTAATTCCTCATTTTGAAGACAGTATTGATAGTTCCAAAATGGTAAAAGAATGGTGCCTGTATGTTGTACTCATGTGCAGATATCAAAGTTTGTTTTGGACATAGGTTATGGAAATTATGATTTTTTTTTCATATTTTGGTAAATAACTTTGCAAGGGAGCATCTGAATGTGCCAAGTAATACATAATTTTGAAGATAGTATTGCTGGTTCCAACATGGTAAAATAATTGTGCCTGTATGTTGTACAGATGTGCAGATATCAAAGTTTGTTTTGGACTTAGGTTATGGAAATTATGATTTTTTTTTCATATTTTGATAAATAACTTTGCAAGGGAGCATCTGAATGTGCTAAGTAGTACCTCATTTTGAAGACAATATCGATAGTTCCAACATGGTAAAAGAATGGTGCCTGTATGTTGTACACATGTGCAGATATCAAAGTTTATTTCAGACTTAGGTTATGGAAATTATGATTTTGTTTTCATATTTTGGTAAATAACTTTGCAAGGGAGCATGTTAGTGTGCCAAGTAATACCTCATCTTGAAGACAGTGTTACTCCTTACAACATGGTACAAGAACTGTGTCTGTGCACTGTACACATGTACAGATATCGCAGTTTGTTTAGTCTTGTACGATTATGAAAATTATACATTTACAGTACTTCTCATTATTATGCCCATATCTTTGCAAGGGAGTATGGTGATCACACAAATGATGCATCATTTTGAAGCTGACATTCAGATGCACAACTTCTACACTGATATGTAGGCCCTGACTGTTACAGGTGAAGAGATATTATGCTTACAAAGAAGAAAACAATCACCTTTGCTGGATTGAGTGCCTTCGAAGAGCGAAAACGGCAAATAGCAAACAGCAAAACAAGCTCAAAGGCACACCAATGGCACGAAATCCAAAAGTCTCATATAAAAAAACCTTTATTGTAGCAGAACTGCACCAAACAGTAAGCGCTTTCACGTTAAAATAACGCTTCTTCAGACTTCAATATCAGGTGGTGAATTCTAAACAAATATATACTACAGTTGATGGAAGCTTAATTAATCGATCAAAATAATTAAGAAATGCTTAAATGCTTAAAGTGCCAGTACTCAATATGTATGGTATAAAACAAATATATAGACATTTAAAAACATAAATAATACTTTTATGCAAAAAACTAAATATTTGATCTAAAAACACCTTCATAAACACATTAAAAAAGTTTAATAGTTTAATGTTTAAAAGCTTTGGCTGCTAAAAAAGGTTTTAGTGTGATTTTATCATTTAAACCGTGTATATGTGCCTGGAGTCTAAGAATCCACCTATTCTCTACCTCTTCTGTACGATTCTTAACATTCCCTAATCTACTATCAACCTTAACTAATTCTAAGACTTTAAACTTGAAATGATGTGTGAACCCTTTGTCCATAACATGTCTTGCTAAGGCGTTGGTAGCATCTTCTTTATTAATTGCATAAACGTGTTCTCTTATACGCTCACGCGAATGCAGTTCGCTTGCCTACATAATACTTCAGGCATAGTTGACATTGAGCTAAATATATTAAATTCTTAGACCTACAGTCAGCATAACACTTAAAGGTATAAGTTCTACCAGTATGAGGATGGATAAATGCATTTTCTGTTGTTATAAACCTGCATTGATTACATGTTCGACAGGGGAAGGTGCCTTCCCTCTGACTTGAGATATTCTACATTTGTCCTTTCATAGCATAGGAGTCTTTTAAGGGACTTCATGTTCTTATATGCTATGTTTGGTGTTCCTTCAACTAATGTCTTAATTCTCTCATCCATGGTTAGAATCTTCCAATTGTTCTCTATTATCTTTTTTATCTGACTGCTCCTATTCGTAAAGGGTATAACAAGTCTATTTTTGGAAATGGCTGCCTTTTTCCTATTCATATTATTGATGTTTGATTTTTTATGATAGAACGGTCGACCCCTATCTGATCTCAGTTCACTCGCCATAATTATAGTGTTGTGCACATCTTGTTTATTATATCCTCTATGTACAAAGTTATTTTTTAAGATTTCCTTCTGTTTTTCAAATACTAACTCATCAGTGGTCAGTTTGGAGGCCCTTAGTGTCTGATTCAATACTACGTTGGAATACCTATGTTATTGGGGATCGATGTAAACAAAGATTTCACGTCTAGAGGATATAATAAACAAGATGTGCACAACACTATAATTATGGCGAGTGAACTGAGATCAGATAGGGGTTGACCGTTCTATCATAAAAAATCAAACATCAATAATATGAATAGGAAAAAGGCAGCCATTTCCAAAAATAGACTTGTTATACCCTTTACGAATAGGAGCAGTCAGATAAAAAAGATAATAGAGAACAATTGGAAGATTCTAACCATGGATGAGAGAATTAAGACATTAGTTGAAGGAACACCAAACATAGCATATAAGAACATGAAGTCCCTTAAAAGACTCCTATGCTATGAAAGGACAAATGTAGAATATCTCAAGTCACAGAGGGAAGGCACCTTCCCCTGTCGAACATGTAATCAATGCAGGTTTATAACAACAGAAAATGCATTTATCCATCCTCATACTGGTAGAACTTATACCTTTAAGTGTTATGCTGACTGTAGGTCTAAGAATTTAATATATTTAGCTCAATGTCAACTATGCCTGAAGTATTATGTAGGCAAACGAACTGCACTTTGCGTGAGCGCATAAGAGAACACGTTTATGCAATTAATAAAGAAGATGCTACCAACGCCTTAGCAAGACATGTTATGGACAAAGGGTTCACACATCATTTCAAGTTTAAAGTCTTAGAATTAGTTAAGGTTGATAGTAGATTAGGGAATGTTAAGAATCGTACAGAAGAGGTAGAGAATAGGTGGATTCTTAGACTCCAGGCACATATACACGGTTTAAATGATAAAATCACACTAAAATCTTTTTTAGCAGCCAAAGCTTTTAAACATTAAACTATTAAACTTTTTTAATGTGTTTATGAAGGTGTTTTTAGATCAAATATTTAGTTTTTTGCATAAAAGTATTGTTTATGTTTTTAAATGTCTATATATTTGTTTTATACCATACATATTGAGTACTGGCACTTTAAGCATTTAAGCATTTCTTAATTATTTTGATTGATTAATTAAGCTTCCATCAACTGTAGTATATATTTGTTTAGAATTCACCACCTGATATTGAAGTCTGAAGAAGCGTTATTTTAACGTGAAAGCGCTTACTGTTTGGTGCAGTTCTGCTACAATAAAGGTTTTTTTATATGAGATATTATGCTTAGTTTATTTAACAATTATGAAAAATAATATATTAATCAAATTTCTGTGAATATCTCAAGAAAGGAGCATCACACAGTAATGATTAAGGTATCATTTTAAAGCTGACATTCATACTAACAAATTAAATTCGAATTGTATGGGTCTGCATGGTACATTGACCAAGATATTGTGCTTTGCTTTTCCAAAAAGTTAAAAAATATGCACAATATCAACATTCCTTGCCAAATATTTAATAATGACTTTGATATGCACTATCAACATTTACACTGTTGGAAAGGTCAGTGTCTGCTGAACGACTTTCACGTTTACATTTTTAGTCTAGCTCTTATAGTTAAAGAGTTATGAACATTTCTTTTCTGTATGGTATTACAAATGGATTTTCTGAAAATGAGCTCAGGCTGCACTGTTGTTCCTATGGTGGAATTAAGAAGGCAGCTTTTTATGAGCTGCTTTGGAGTAAATGAGTTAAATTAATTTTGCTATGCCCTTTTTCGAGGTTAGTATACTGTGCCTCTGTCTAACAGTGACACAGAAGTGATACCCAGGGTAAACCTATGATCTCCCATCCACTCATCAAGATTCCTCTTGAAGAGAGTCAATGAATGACTCTGCCTAACCTGGACTGGGATTTATTTCCAGAGTGAAGGGAGCCTCTGGGCTATGAATCTGTCCCTCCAGCATGTCCTATTTATTTCAGTGCTGAGGTTCAAGTCTCTTGAGCGCGTAGCTGGATGGGATTTGGATTTTCTGAGGTGCAGCATGTCCATTAATTCCGGGTTGGACATGGCTTTATACGTCAGGCACAGATTGCCTCTGAGCAGGCGGTATGCCACTGAGTAGAGCTGGAGTTTCTTTAACCGGGAAGCATATGGCATCTGTTTAAGCCCTTTGATCCTCTTGGTGAGGTACTTTTGGGGAGTCTTTTCAGTTGCTGCAGGTGTCTGGTAAGGTACATCCCAAAAGGGGCATTGTACTCAATTATGGGCCTGATGAGGGATGAGTAAAGAGGCATGATGACCTCCCCTGATCTAGATGTGAATCCCTTCATGATTAGGTGGGCTATATAAAATGTTTTTCTAACCACTTTGGCCACGTGGTTGTCAAATGAGAGATTGCTATCAACTTGGGTCCCCAGGTCCCTAATTACTTCTTCTGTACTTAATGGATTACCATCTATGTGGTAATTTGTGGGCACTTTTGTTTTTGCCAGAGGGGATGACTATACACTTTTTGGCATTTAGCTTGAGGCCATGGCTCTGGCACCAGTTGTCTGTTTCTATGAGGCCCTTTTGGAGGATGCTTGTGTCATCTGGAGAGTCGATTATGGTGCCCAGTTTGCAGTCATCTGCAAACTTGGTCAGCCACAGTCCTTCCATGTTGGCCTGTACCTCCGAGAAATATATACCGAAAAAGACAGGTCCCAGGACTGAGCCTTGTGGGATGCCACTTGTAACTGGTTTGGAGTCTGATATGGCTCCAGCAATTCTAACCATATGGGTTCTGTCCTTGAGCCAGTTTGCAACCCATCTAGTGACATAGGGGTTTATATTTAAGCTGGTGAGCTTATCTATAATGCTGAGTGGGGTATTGTATTGAAGGCTTTTGTGAGGTCCAGGTAGGCTGTGTAGACCGCCTTCCCCTAGTCAATGGCCTTGGTGACTGTTTCAAAGAAATCGACCAGGTTTAAGAGGCAGCATCTGCCCTTAACAAAGCCAAACTGGGTAGGATCCAGTGTCTGTAGGTCCCCAATATCTTTATTTATGAGGTCCATGATGATCCTTTCCATAGCTTTGCAGACCAAGCTAGCCAGGCTTATGGGGTGATAGTTTCTAGGATCCGTTGAGGCACCACCTTTGTGGAGAGGGACCACTGTTGCTGTACGCCACTCTTTGGGTACATATCCTGTAGTAAGGCTGAGATTGAACAGTAGTTTTATGTTTGGGTTTAGCTCTTCTTGGAGTTCATGTAGGATGCAGCCCGGGACACCGTCTGGTCCCATTGATGCTGTGTTTTTTGCTTTGGAGAGAGCGGCTCTTACCTGAGCATCTGAGATGTCAGGGGGGCAGCACTCTGCTGGGATAGATATTTGCCCTTTTGGTGGGGGGGGGGGTTTGCGCTGAACCTGTCAGCTAGGATTTTGGCAATGTCTGTGGGTTCAGTGTATTTTTTGTCATTTTGGACTAATTCTGAGCATATCTGGGAATTCCCACCCAGGTTCCTAACATAACTAAAGAAAGCCTTGTGATTATCCTTAGTGTCCTGTGCAATTTTCTCTCAAAGCTGGCCTTAGACGATTTTATGAGTGCCCATAGTTTTTTGCTAATACTGATCAGAGATGCCTTCCCTTTTTGGGATTTTGCTCTATCATGTAGTAGCTTCCTCCTTCTATTGTATAGTTTGTTTATGGCTGGGGTCCACCAGACAGGACGTCTGCCTGTGGAGTATTGGGTCTTGGTTTTATATGGGATTGCATGATCCATGCATTCCTGAAGGTGTTCATAGAATGCATTTATAAAGGATTCTGCAGTCTGGGCCATATTTTCCACAGGCCTGGGGGCTTTGAAGGATTCCACCTCGGTTTTGAGAAGTGTGAAATTTGCTTTACAGAAGTTTTTCACTGTGGTTTTCTGGGCAGGGGGTGGGGTCGGGATGTGAATATCCAGTGAGATTAGTTTATGGTCTGATCTTACCAGTGAGGGATACACTTCTGGTCTGGAGCATAGAGTCCCCATGTTGGTGATGATCAGGTCCAGTATGTTTTCTCCTCTTGTGGGAGTGGTAACAAGTTGTTCCATAGCATTTGAGTTTATAAATTCTAGGAACATTTGGGCTAGGGTGTTGGAGCTAGAGTAATGCTCCCAGTCTATGTTTGGGTAGTTGAAGTCGCCCAATATAATGGTGTTTAGAGAGACCTTCATATTTTCCAGTGTTCTCAGGAAGGCCGAGTGGGGTTCCTGGGTTTGGGAGGGTGGTCTGTAGCAGGCTATAAACTGGAAGGCAGTTTTACCCACTGTTAGTTGCACATGGATAGTCTCTGATGCTTTGTGCTGTGCCACCAACCTGGAGGTGTGGGTATCTTTGACGAATATTGATACTCCCCTCCTTTGTGGTTTGGTCCAAGTTTTGGGGCGAAAAGCATGGTATGAGGTATAACCTGGTAGTGCTGGGGTGCTCTCGGAGCCTTGAACCAGGTTTCTGTTACTGCACAGATATCGATGTTCTCCATGCTAAGGAGAGTTTCGAGTGCGTGCATCTTGAGGTTTAGACTTCTGGCGTTGAGTAGCATTACTCTTAGTTTCTTACCCCTTGTGATAGCTATGGAGGTGGGTTTGTCTTTTGAGCCTTGCCTAAAAAAGGCACTATGGGGGTAGCAAGAGCCTTTGCCAATATCCAAAAGCCCAGGGGTGACAGGTGCAAGCCATCCCTTGCGAAGCATCGTGGCTTGTCGAGCATGTCATCCCAGGCTGACAGGCATTGGATCCCCTTTGAATGACACCAATACTTAAGCCAATTTTTGAAATTGATCATCTTGAGCTCATATTGTGGCATCATTCTTGGTGAGGGTAAGATGCTACTCAAGGTCAGGGTCATACCAACCTGGGCTACATGCTCAGAGAGCTCCTCTATGTCTCTTTTCATGTAGTCCAGGGAGGTACGTCTCAGGTCATTCACACCAGCATGGACAATGACTGAGTCATATTTGTACATGCCTTGGAGTGACCTGAGTGCTTGTGTTATGTGGCGGATCCTAGCACCCGACAGGCATCTCACCATGACATCCTCCTTGTTCAGCCTGGTGAGCAGGACGTCAGTGTGCCTGACGATAGAGTCACCTATTACAAATGTATCAGGTGTGTTGTTTAGCCTTAAGGACCTGACTGTTTGGCACACTGGCTTTGTGAGCTATGTGTTGCACGTGTTTTGTTTTGGGGTAGCGGTTGCTTGGGTGTCTGCTTTGGAGGTCTCTGCTGCTTAGGCAGATTTTTATTTAGAGCTTCCGAGTATGTTTTTGTGTGTTTATGTGTTTGATCTGCTGTCGTGGTAGGTCTATGTGAGACTGGAATTTTAGTGAGTGTGGTTTCCTTCTCCTTCTGACTGGTTATGCCAGTACTGAGTTGAGAGAGCTTAGCCTCCAGTTTGGCTATATGGTTGCATCTCTCACATGTGTTGGAATTTGTTGGGAGGAGGAGTGGGTTGTTTGTGTACATGAGGCAGTTGTAACATTGCCTCAAGATTCCCAGATTCACCAGCTGGACCAGAGAGGAGATTGACAACTGACCTTTGGACATGCTAGAATAGTATTGGGAATTCCTTTATAATTGAAAAACGGGCCAATAGGGAACAAGGTACTCAAGGGGAGTTTGTGAGGGAGTAGTGCTTTTAATTTTTTAGTGCTGACTTAGTGAGCAAGTGCCAGGTAACTTAAATGCAATGTGTTACAGGTAACTTAAATGCAAAAATGACAAACAGTAACTTTCTTTCAAGTGAAACAAGGAAATAAGTACAGTAAGCAATGCAGATATCACTAGGGATCCACAGAAGCACTGAAAAGCACAAGGATAGATACACGCATAGACGGAACAAGGATAGATACACGCAGTATTTCCAGATGCAGCTCTCTGCACCAAGCACAATTTCCCTTAAGAGCACAGAGGGAACATAGTCCTAGGACTAGGTTTCTCTCTCTCTTTCTACATGCCTCCAATAAGACTCCCCACCGTCACAGCTATAGAGTTGAGCCATCAGCGAAGTGTCCCAAACCAAGTCCTCCAACACTCTCTCTGTGACTAAGAGTGCACCTTCTTTAAGCCATGAGGTGCAGAGTTGGCAGTGAACTTATATTGAGCCAGTTGGGTGATACAGTGCTTAAACAATCAAAAAGGGCCAGAAACACACTTCAGGTAACCAAAACTTGCACAGATGATTTATTTTGCAAAGAAAATGAAACGTAGCATTCCTAAGGTACAAAATGCATTATTAATCAAACGAGTAGCACAAAATAGATTATTAATCAAACGAGTAGCACAAAAGGCATTATAAATTAAACAAAGTATTCAAAACCACTATATTTAATGAAACTATCAGAAAAATGTATAAGGGGTTCAGAATTACCTCCGGTCTGCATAATGAGCATGTTTAAAGTAAAATGAGCATAAGAAAAGTATAATGAGCATGATAAGAGGTTAAATGGGCATAATGAGTACAATAAAAGGGCACAATAAGCTTAATGAGCAAGGTGACTGCATGTTTTTCAGTAAAAGACTATGTTTTGGGCATAAACTACTGTTTTGCATTGACTAAAGCCATTCAAAGCAAAACTAGAGTTGTTCGAAGTATCTCAGAGTGTGCAAAGTGTTTGCAGAGTGTGTGCTTTATTACAGTGCAATTATTTCAAAGGGTTTGCCGTGTACAAAGTACAGTTATTTTGCAAAGTGCAGTCAAAGTACAGCCATTTCAAAAGGGCTTCTTGTGCTGTGTATACTTGCCACCATTTCAAAGTGTTTCTTACACTGTACAGAGTTATTTTACAAAGTACAGCCATTTTGAAAGGTCGCTGTGCTCTACACAGTTTATTTGCAAAGTGCATTCATTTCAAAGTGTTTCGTATTCTGAGCTTCTTCTGCTGTGTACAGTTTGTTCACAAAGTACAGTCATTTCAAAGTATTTCTTACACTGACAAGGAGTGATTTTGCAAAGTCCAGTGATTTTGACGTGTTCTTGTGCTATGTAGACTTATTTGGCAAAGTGCAGTTATTTCAATGAGTCTGTTGTGCTATTAGGCATAATTACAAGTTCTAGCATATATTTATGTGCGTATGTTCTTACATAATTCCAAACACATTCACTACTGTGTGTTAAATATGGCTGAGGCATTTTGCAGACCCAGTCCACTTGTGTTTGATCATAATATTGCAGAGAACTGGAGAGTATTTGAGCAGGAATATGATATCATCATGCAAACAGCTTTTTCTGACAAAGATGCACATATAGGGCATTAATTTTGCTTAACTTAGCTGGGTCAGAGGCCATTGAAAGAGACTGTTCATTTGTGTATGTACCAGGAGTATATGCAGGAGAAGCGGAAAACTGCCATATTGTTGTACTGGCTGAATCAAGAGAAGACCCTGAGTGCTTGAAACATAAATTTAGAGAAATGTGCAACCCCCAGACAAATGTTACATTAAAGAAGCACCTATTTTATACAAGAGACCAAATGTTAGGTGAAACTTTTGCAGCTTATATCACTGACTTGAGGAATGAGGCTTAAATGTGCAGATTTGGTGATTTGAAAGATGAGTTACTAAAGGACAGGCTTGTGTGTGATGTTAATAGTGCTGCAGTGAGAAAGATTTAGCTTCATGACAATGATTTAATGTTGAGCAAAGCCATAGAGACTTCTCAAATCCATAATCTCACAGAAAGCCACACAAGTATGCTTGCAAGTGATAAGAGCTTAGTTGCAGTAGCCTCTAGAGCAAGCATAGAAAGCATGCAGCACATAGCAAGCAGAATCAGGCCTAAACACATTGTAGCTGCAGCCCTTGCAAGTTCCTCTGGGAGATCCAGTAGCTTTCTAGTAAGTTCCAAGACAAGTTCAGTAAAACAGACATGCTGAGTGCAGTGTAAGGGTGAGTCAGCAAAGCCAAAGTTAAGTCTTATTGTTGACTGTCGTAATTGTGGTCCCAACCATGAGTCTAAAAGAGAGAACTGCTTAGCATTTGATCAGAGGTGCCACAAGTGTAAAAAATGGAAAAACTTTCAAAACTTTTATTAAGCAAGCAAGCTTCATTCAATTATTAAGAAAGTTCACTCAAAAAAGCAAGTTGATCATGTAGAAAGCTGCAACCCTACTTTCTATGTCGATGGTGAATCAATGGTTAGTGAAGAGGTTAATGCAGTAGATTTGTTGGCAAAGAACAAAGTGTTTTGTACAGTCCTAATCAATGGTAAACCCATGGAGCTCACAGTAGACACTGCTTCAAAGTGTAATGTAATGTCAGTAGAAGCATTTGCTAGAGTGAGAGCAGAAAGATGGAACTTTATCCATGTTACTAGTAGTCCAGAATGCCCACAGTGAAACAGCCTTGCTGAACATGCAGTACAGAGTGCCAAGCAATTACTAGAGGGGTCAAAGCATGACAATACTGATATCTTCTTGAATTTGCTTAATCTCAGAAATATACCCCGTGACAATCTACTAGGCTCACCTGCTATGACATTTCTATCTAGGCAAACCAGAACAACCTTGCCTATCAGTTCTAGTTTGTTGGTGCCTAATGCTAAAACCACCAGAGCAATCAAAGCCCAACTCTTTATGAAGCGTTCCTTTCAGCAGCCCAGCTATGATAAAATGAGCAGATTTCTTTGTCCATTAAAAGAAGGAGAGACAGAGAGAATGCAAATAGCGAAAGTCTTTGATCAAATTGGTCAAGTGAGAAGCATATGTGCCAAGCCAAGATCATACTTAGAGGAATCAGAGGGTATAGAATACAGGAGAAACCACAGGCATCATCTTCCTGTGTCTGAACTGATATTGCTGCATTTTACCTGTGATACAGACTGCAGATCTCTCAGAGCAGCCCTGAAAATGTTCACACTGAAGAACATGTCTCAGTATCCATTCCCATTCCTGATGATGTCCCAGATGTTCCCAGGGTTGAACATTCTTTGAAGACAGTCCCCGTTGGTAGATTCAATTCTGAGTTTTATGTTACATGATCAGGTTGTATTTCTATACCTAGTGTGAAATACACAGCAACCTGGACATGATTGTTTTATATGTGTCTAATTTTGTATGACTGCATATCAAAGAATTAGTTCTATATAATTACATATCAAAAAATCATTTCTGTGCAATTGCATGTCATTGAATACTGTCATTTAGTATATGATCTATTTCTCAAACAGGGAGGATGTAAAACACAACTTGTATGTGTAACTTTAAGAAGCATTTCCAGATGTATGTATGTGCATATAAATAGTGAGCAAATGCAGGCAGCAGTGCCATTTTGAGAGAAAGGCTAGACTGTTAACATGTATAAGTGTAGTAGCCAGTCTGTTTATAA
The DNA here is from genome assembly GCF_019279795.1 of Protopterus annectens. Lineage (NCBI taxonomy): Eukaryota > Metazoa > Chordata > Ceratodontiformes > Protopteridae > Protopterus > Protopterus annectens. The sequence goes on from NC_056743.1 coordinate 1,472,139,136, forward strand.
GTTTATTTAAGTTTAAGTTACTAAGCTTCATTTCTGATGGGTTTGTGTGTAATAAAGTTGCTTGAACTGACCCCACAACTGTTCATCTGTTTTATCCTGACCGGATGAGCAACAGCCTCCAAATGCCATAGTCTCTCTGCTGATTCTAATTCCATCTGTTTCTCCTTTTCTTTAGCCTCTGAACACCACAGTCACTCCACTGATTCTAATTCCAAATGGTTGGCCTCCAGTTCAAGGTTCTTTAAATCCAGATGGAAGTTTAAGTCTTCTGTGGAAAAGGTGAACTGTCCTGTTTCTGAGGGCTGCAAATTGCCATTACAGACTGTTTATCCTCTGGGTTGCTGGTCTGAGCTGTGACTAAGGCTGAAGTCATTTCCTCTTTAGTCAGGTTGGCATGCACTAGTCCTTTGGCTCGCACACTTGACAAACTGGTTCTTTGTCATCTTGCCATAATCCTCTGCTGACATCATTGCCTGCTTTCCCTGACTAAACAAAACTAACAGAAATAAATAAAACTGTTGTGAAAATGAAACTCTGTATGTTTACCTGGAGGCGGCTGAGAGTACACACACCTTCAGTGACAACAGCCTACAGGTTACCGAATTATAATTAATATCCACACCATTGCTCACCAATATGTGACACCCCAGCTCTCGGCCAGTAATCACGGATCCTGAATCCTCATCACTTACACCAGTGAGGGACATTCACTTGGAACAAGGATAGATACACACAGTATTTCCAGATGCAGCTCTCTGCACCAAACACAATTTGCCTTAAGAGCACACACAGGGAACACAGTTATTCTGAGGGCTGGGTTACCTTCCCCACTGACACAGCTATAGAGTTGAGTCCATAGCCGAGTGTCCAAAGCCAAGTCCTCCACCACTCTCTCTGTGAAACCAGTGCTCTGTGAAAGGCTAGCACAGCTTTACTAGCTATGAGACCTCTGCCCACACTATAAGGTAGATATTGCAGCAAAGACACTCCAAAGTCAACCACTCTGGGACTCATACCAGGGTATGCAATTACAGTGAGTAAAATTAATACTAATACAAATGGTAGCATTTGACCAATCTGGCAAGGCTTTCAGGAGCGGCCACAGTGTCACCAAATAAATACAAGTACTCTCAAAGGTTAAAATATTCTCTAAAGGACCTGGCACAATGAAACGTTTAAATATATTTAATAATAAATAATAAAGGAACATGAAAATACTGACTGTATATTTACAACAAACACCAGAGTTTCAATCACAGGAAATATTAAGCTAACACAAATGGCTAGATTCTCACAGATATATAAAAAAACACAGCTTAACTAATCTCACTATATTTTCCTGACTGATCTAAAACATTACTGTTCCCTGGTTCCTTACTAAAGCAAGACAAAATGAAATGGATGAGGAGTCCTTCTTTGCCAGGTTTCAAAAACAGACAGCCCTGAGACTTCTGTCTCATTTAGTATTAAAACATCTTTTGAGTGCTGTATTACAGAATGACATCACATACATATGGTCATCTGACATCTGGCCCCCACACTACCCCCAAAGAGATTGGAGCTTCAATCCAGCACATGTGTGTTACCATACACACAGATAGAGCTTTGCTAAGATGTGTTATAGCATCTGGAAGCTATAAAACCATTTCAAAACTTCCACCCTTCCAGGGTAGCAATTAGTTCACCCCTAAGGACAATACAGTAGGATTCCTAGTCCTGATTTACACAGACATTTTGTCTCTGGCTGCAATCAGACCTGTGAGATACAATTTTTATGGCTTAAACCAGGTAATCTAATTTCAGACTATTTTTCAAAGTTAGCAGAATTGAGATTAACCTCTTCTCTTCCAGTATATTCTGTTACAATATATTCATTCCAACACTTCTAATACAGTCTGACATACAGGTGTATTTCTTTTCTGTACAGTAGGACCCACTGTTGGTATATCATTTTAACACAAGCAACTTTACAAATACATTTTTCAACACAAGCACCTGTCCAAATCAGTTTGATGTGCAAATGGCATATAATTCTTTACAAAACTCCAGCTAGCTATGCTGGCATATGTTGCACATGCACTGGCCTACTTCTCCTTGCCTAGCTGGCACTGCCTCACATTGTCACAGCATATACTAGTATGATGGAGAAAAAACAATTGTTTGAAGAGCTCAATAACATTAGACACAGTGGTGGCTGGTTGTATGTAATCAGAAATATAAAAAACATATTTAGAAGTGGAAAGAAGAAGAATAAAAAGGAAATAAGATGAAATATAAAGACATTTTACATAATTGCCAAACTAAAGGAAACAGAAAAAGAGATGTATCAAAAGAATGGAGAAAAATGATGTTACATAGGAAAAGATTTGTTTATGAAAGGAAAGAAAGCAGAGGTTCCTCTTATTGTGTAAAAGAAGTAAAACAAAAGAAGGATGGATAGATGATATCTTAGATGACAAGGAAAACATAAAATGCAAATAAAACAATATGAAAATGGTAGACAATTGTGTGGAGAAATGTACAAAAAAGGAAACGGATGAGCAAAAATAATGGAAAGTGAAAAACTATCTGAAAAAGTAAGGGCATTTTTAGAAGGTGATATAACAATAGAAAAAATAGAGAAGGTGATGAAAGAAGGCAAGAATGAATCAGTGATAGGAGTAGACAGTACAAGTTATGAGTATAAGGAAATAAAGATGAAAAAGAAGTGTTTTTTTAATTATTAAATGAAGGGAAAAAGACATACTTGGTGGAATGATAAAATTACTATGGAAAAAGAATGAAAGAAAATATATAAAACTGGAGGCCTGTTAAACTAAGGAATACTGACTATAAAATATTTAATACTACAAAAATGGTGGGGAATGTATTGGATGGGGTAGAAGTAAAAGGGATCTATGATATAAAAGGAAGAGAGATGAAAGAAATGTTAATTATAGTGAAAGAAGTAGTAGAGATACTAATGAAAGAAAATAAAAAAGTAAGACTAATAGCATGTGAAGCTTTCTAAAGTCTTTGATAAAATGAGCCATAAAACAATGTGGCTGACTTTCAAGGCATATAGTATAAGAGAAAATATTAATGTAATATAGAAATGTTATGCAAATTTGTGGCTTCAAGTTATAATAAATGGATGGGGACAATAAGTATTAAGAGAGAAGTAAAATAGGGATACCCAAATAAGTATGTGCTTATTTGTATTAGTAATGAATGAAGTAGTAGAAACATGCACAAATTAAATGATAGAGGTAAGATGTGAAATGAAAGGAAATGATATATTACCAATTTGTATGATATACACAGATGATTTTCCTCTAATAAAAAGGATGGATAAGTGAGGTTATGATAAAGAATGAAAAATCTGTTAATAACAGCTGGTCTGCAGTTAAACAAAACAAAGTATAAGGGAATTGGTGGGATAAATAAATTAAATATATGTCATAAGAAAGGAAATACAAATTTTGAGAGGGACATTTGGTGACTATGAATACTTCAATGGAGTAATAAGAAAAATGTTAGCTTGATGAAAAAAGTTTTTATTTATCACTTCAGGAAAAGACATGTATATGTTTCCCACTCAAATGTAAATTGAGCTATATGAGATTCTTTGGCTTTATGTGAAGCTCAAGGCTGAACCTAGAGAGAAGAGGGATAGTTTATAATAAAGAGGAGAAGGGGGTTTGAATTTTAAAAATTCAAAAATTCATTGGTGCATTCAGCATCTATGCATTTATTTTGGGTAATGATAAAGGGAAAAGTAAGACTAAAAAAAATGAGAGGTAAAATGCTATATGAAAAATATAAAAATATATGGAAATAAAAGCAGGGAAACAAAACAAAAACATGGACAGAACGGAAGAAAAAATGAAATTATGGAAGAGTAAGTAAGGTTGATGGGAAAAGAGATGGATGGTATAATATCATTTTAGAAAAATAGTGAGCCAATGGCGGGAATTAAAAGAAGATAAAAAAAAAAAAAACAATACAAGACATGAAAAAAGATCTGAAGATGTTTTATGAAGCAGAAGATTTTTTGTGGAGAATTTTATTAGGGAGTTACTGGTGAAAGGGAATATGAAATATAAGGTGATAGAGGAAAGAAAATGGGCCGGATTCACAAAGGCTTGCACGGAGTCTAAGAGTAGTGTAAGACGGCAGACAGTCAATATGTTTGCCGAGTGATCCAGCAACAGCCGGCAGGGGCATGCATGAGAGCTCCTAAAACTACTCTTGCACGGACAGTGTTATGTTATGTAAATTACCTCATTTGCTACTGAAAGCTATGCAAATGAGGTAAATTTGCGATCCAGGATACACTAACCTGTCCGTGGAAGAGTAGACTTTTTTGCAGAAATGTACTCCGTTGGTAACGGAGTGCCGTTCTGCAATAGCAAAACGGAGCTATGACAGCTCCAAATAAAGGATGCATCCAGTTGAGGAAGTATGCCAATGGCCAAATATAAGGCCATTGGCATTTTTATCGTTTGAAAATTAATAAAAATCAAAAAAAAAATTCCCCGATCTCCGATGTTTAAGCATAGCGCAGCGCAGCGGCGCTTTAAAAAACAGAAAATAAATAAAAAATAGGCAAAAATAGGCATTCTTATTAAAAATATTATTCTGCCATGCAGGTGAATGGCAGGCTGAAGACAACATGGTTACTGAGTAGTGGTTGCTAAGGGGGGAAGCTCAGTTTGAGAGATCTAACCAAGCATTAGTAGGCAATCCTATGCAAATGAGGATAAGGATAGTGAATCCCAATTTTCCCTGGCATGTGAGCTATGTCCCTAGAGTGTAAGTGTAGGAGTAGGGGAGTAGTAGAGTAGAAGATAGTTGACATCATGAGGGGTTATGTATGAAAGACTGTAGGCTTATTGGAGCAGAGTGGCTTGTGTTTGCTGTGAGTTACTCAGGATTGGAAGAGGCATATCTACAGTTGTCCTAGCTGAAACCCAGAAACCGAAGGTGTACGCCATGGATATCACTGAAATTTCTTGCAAACATGCTTACACCGTGTGCGCGCATGCCTGTAAACCTGTCTAAGTCTGTGTGCATGTGTGTGCACCCATCTAAGCTTGTGTAAGCCTGTCTAAGCCTGTGTGCATGGATGTGCACCCACCTAAGCCTGTGTAAGCCTGGTGCATGCGTGTGCACTCGTGTGTGTGTGTTTGCGTTTGTTTGCACAGCGCTGCCCCTTGTGGAAACAGGAAGGGAAAAGGAAGGAAAAGAAGTAGTAGGAAGTTAACCAAGGAGAACTAGCAGAGATGCCAGGTGAAATAAATCAGAATCAGCCAATTACACAGGCAGTACACTAGCCCAGCCCAGCCCATCACTTAAAACTCTGCAAACAACATTCCCCCATGTTTTTCTCAAAAACACTGCAACACTGCAGTATACAAAGAGAGTGAAAACTTAAAAAGCTTAACTCAGACAAAAAACAATGTTAGGGGCTGCCATTACTATTATAAGCCAACATGTGCAAGATGCTGAGGGTGGTGTCATTGCGAATGCTGTTGAGCAACCAACAGTGAGGAGATGGAGAAGAGTGTACAGACCCAGGGTAACATACCAGGGTCTACCTGAGCTGGAGATAGTGGAGCCCTATAGAGTGGACAGAGACCTCCTGCAGCAAATTGTTGAGCTGTGCAGGCCACACCTCACACACAGAACCAACAGAGGGGAACTCATCCCAGTGGAAACCAAGGTATGTGTTGGCCTAAGAATGCTAGCAACAGGTACCTTCCAGAGACCAACTGGTGATATGATGGGGATTTCACAGGCATCGGCATCCAGGGTACTGCACCAGTTCCTGAATGCCATGTCAGCACATGTCGGTGATCATGTATATTTCCCCAATTCCCGTGAGGTATTGTCCAGCAATATGCGTCTCTTCCAGCAAATAGCAGAATACCCTGAGATAGTGGGTACAATTGACTGTACCCACATACACATCAAAGCACCAGCCGATGAGCAGGGTAGGGCCTACATCAACTGCAAGGGCTTCCACTCCATCAACTGCCAGGTTGTGTGCGATGCCCAGGGCATAATACTGAATGTGTGTGCTGGCTGCCCTGGAAGCTACCACGATTCTCATATCTGGCATCTGATGCAGCTGTACCAGACATTTGCCAATGGGGACATCCCTGATGGTCACCTAGTGGGGGATGCTGGATACGCACTGGAGCTGTGGCTGATGACACCCATCAGAAATGCACACACACCTGAACAAGAACTCCATAATGAGGCAGATGCATAAACACGAAATGTAATCGAGCGTGTGTTTGAGATGCTCAAGTCATGGTTCCGGTGCCTGGACACATCTGGTGGAGCCTTGCAGCACTCACCAACTACATGTACCCAAATTGTCATGGTATGTGCCATGCTACACAATATGATCCTGCAAAAACAGCTGCAGCAGGAACAGCATGGGGCAGGGCCAAACAGCCCCCCACCATTGCCAAGGCCATCACAGGCAGAGCGTGACTTGGAGGAGGAACAACCTGTGCCTGCCCCAGTAGGAAGAAGGAGGCATGCCCAGTATGCCTTGGCTTTGGCAAAGAGGCAACACATAGCACATACACTGGCTCAGTAGGAACCCTGGAAATTATACCTCTCTCTGACTCACACATAAAATAAAAGGGATGCCTAACTTGACACTACCTGTTTTCAAACATGTATAGGGAGTGTACTATGTGCATCTGACATAGGCAGCCCTGCAGCACCACCTGAGGCATGATTGCCATGTTTTAAGCAATATAAAGCAGTGCTAAGCAGCTTTTACCACTGTTTAGCATATTTAAGCACAATTGCGTGGAGCTGCGCACTGCTCAAACTAGCGCAACATTGAGCAACGTTGCGCAACGTTGGGCAATGTTGGGCAAAGTCAGGCAAAGTCGAGCAAAGTCAGGTAAACACGCTCACACCTGCTTTACTGTTCCTTAACCAGTCAGGTCTGCCCAGCAGGAAAATAAAAATCAGTGACAGGGCTCGAACTTAGGATACTGTGCACTATAGTCACAGTACTGAACCACTAAGCCATGACAGCATTTCAGTGGCATAGACACAGCATGACTAATGCAAACACAAACAAATGCTGTATCATGCCCTCTGAACTTCACCCCAGGCCTATGCAGACAGATAACAGCAGGCCAGGCAGTGTGATGTGGGTTGGATAGGCTATGTAGTCACAAACTAATATACATGTAATTGGAAGCTAAGATCTGTAGTACAGTAGTATGCCTCAAGCCAGTACGATAGGCAACAGTACAGACTGAAACTGAGTACCTGACATAGCAGTGCAGGCCTAGCAAATGTGTATGTGTCAGGTGAACCCCTCATCCTATGTACACCCACAGTAACAATCAGGTGTGCCCCCCAGGTAGAAATGTACAAATAATAGCTGTCCCCTCTGTATGTAGAAATGTTGATAAGTCTATGCAAAGTGACTCATGGAAGCCATGCAGGCACAGCATGCTTCCTGTCAATGTACAACACAAAGGTGAGCCCTGAAGTAAAAAACAACTTAATTTTTCACACACATATAGTATATATGTCCATACTGGGCATGCTCACACACTTAAACAAATTTAGCAAATTTCAGTCAGCAACATACTGAAAGGTCATACTGGGCATGCTCACACACTTAAATAAATGAAGCAAATGTCAGTCAACAACATACTGAAAGGTCATACTGGGCATGCTCATACACTTAGGCCATGTCTGAGTACAGCAGTGGGCCACACATATCTGGCAGTTGCAGTTCTTACTCCAGAAACTTGTCACTATTCACCAATCCTGCCTTGCGCACATAGTGATATGAAAACAGACCCATATAATATATTGGACTCCTGTCATAATCAAACTGTGTACTACAAGTACTTAAGTTATTCAAAGAAAGTGAAAATTCAAAGAATATCAATAAATCTCCGATCAGTATCATCAATAAACAATGAGCACTCCTAGCATTATCCAAACCATGTTCTGGCAAAAATATTGTCAAAGAGTCCATAGAGAACCATGAAGCTTTCTTTCACTATGTCATAAATATCAATGAATATCAATATCAATAAAGAGCATTAGTGGCCTGAAATACATGCCATACACAGACCATCTCAAAATGCTCCAGCTGTACTCTCTCGCATATCGGCTACTCAGAGGTGATCTCTGCCTAACATACAAAGCTATGTCAAACACAGAGCTGTTGGACATGCTCCATGTAAAACACTCACAATCCATCTGCTCTTTGGCCACAAAACCCAGAGTGAAATACAAAAGGAAGGGGTGTATCCATTTACCTTATGGATACCCACACCTTCAGGTTAGTGGCACAGCATGAGGCCTTGGAGACCATGCAAGTGCAATTAACATTGGGCAAAGCTGCTTATCAGATTGTAGCCTGCTACAGATCACCTACCTTGTCTCAGGAACCTCACTCAGTATTCCTGAGAACAGTGGAAAATATAAAGGTCCTACCAGACACCATTATATGAGGAGATTACAACTACCCAAACATTGAGTGGGAGAATTACTCATGTACAGCATCCTTTGCCCAATGTTTCCTAGAGTTTAAAAACTCAAACACCCTGGAACAGCTGGTCACCACACCCACTAGAGGTGACAACATACTGGACCTGATCATCACCAACATGGGGTACCAGTGTTCCACAACAGAGACAAACCCCTCGCTGGTAATATCAGATCATAAAGTAATCACACTGGACATCCACATCCCACCCCCACTCCCAGTCAAGGAAACCAATGTGAAGACATTTTCAAAAGCAAACTGCACACTTCCCAAGACCAAAGTGGAAAGCTCCAAAGCCCCCTTGCTATAGAATAATGCTATACAATCTGCTGAATGATTTACAAGTGCATTCTATGAGCATCTACAGGGATGCATGGATTGAGACATCCCAAATAAAACCAAGACGCACTCCTCCAAAAATAAGAAACCAATCTGGTGGTCATTGCCCATAAATAAACTGTACAACAGAAGGAGGAAACGAACACATGATAGAGCAAACTTCACAAAAGGAAAGGCATCACTGATCATTATTAGGAAGAAACAATGATCACTCATAAAATAATCAAAGGCCAGTTTCTAAAGACAAATTGCCAAGGGATGTAAGAATAACAACCACAAAGCCTTCGTTAGCTATACCAAACATTTAGGTGGCAACTTCCAAATATGCTGTCAGCTACTGCAAAATGGCAAGAAATACACTGAACCAACTTACATTGCCCACATCCTGGGGGACAAGTTCAGTGCAAACTCCCCCCCATCACTCCCAAAAGGGCCTGTGTCCATCCCAGAAGAATGCAGAACCCCAGACTTCATGGAAATGCAGGTAAAAACAGCCCTCTCCAAAGCTAAGAACACAGCATCAATGGGTCTGGATGGTGTCCCAGGCTGAGTCTTACACCAGCCCCAAAAGGAACTACACCCTCACCTACATTCACTGTCCAGACTCAACCTTACCACAGGCTATGTACCCAAAGAATGGCATAGAGCAACATTCATCCAGCTCCACAAAGGGGGTGCCACAACAGAACCTGGAAACCATTGCCCTATAGGCCTACTCAGCCTGGTCTGCAAAGCTATGGAGCTAATTATCATGGAACCCATAAACAGAGACATTGAGGACCTCCAGACACTGGACTCTACCCAACTTGGCTTTGTTAAAGACTGATCATGCCTCCTAAACCCAGCTGACTTATTTGAAACAGTTACCAAGGACATAGATGGAGGTGAAAGTAGTCCACACAGCCCACCTGGACCTCACTAAGGCCTTTCGACACCATTCCCCACTCTGTCATCATGGACAAGCTTACCAGCTTGAACATTAACAGCTATGTCACAGGATGGGTGGCCAGCTGGCTCACAGATCAAACACACATGTTCAGAGTTGTGGGTGCCATGTCCGACTGTAAACCAGTCACAAATGGCATCCCACAGGTCTTGGTCCTGGGACCCCACCTGTTCAGTAGATACTGCTCAGAGGTACAGGCAAGCATGGGAGGAGTATGGCTGAACAAGTTTGCAGATGACTGCTAACTGTGGTCCATAATTGACTCTATGGCTGACACAGACATCCTCCAGAAGGGTCTTACAGAGACAGATACCTGGTGTCAAAACAATGCCCTCAAGCAGAATGCCAAAGAATGCATAGTTATCCCCTTTGGATAAAACAAAGTGCACACAAATTACCACATAGGTGGTAATCCAGCATGTACAGAGAAAGTAATTATGGCCCTGGGGACCCAGGTAGATAGTAAGCTCTCCATTGATGATCACATGGCCAAAGTGTTTAGAAATTCCTTCTATGTAGCCCACCTAATGTAACCCACTTTGTCTAGTCTGATGATGTCACCATCCTACAAAAATACCTGTGGAAAGAAGAGCTCCCAGTAATGTGTATAGTGTGTCATGTAAATTCGTACTCCTCTAGTATCATAAAGTAGTTAAGTAGGGGTTTGAATCCTACACTTGACAACTGTGTGTGCTTGTGTGTGATCTCCTTGGAAAGGAATAACCTTTTTTGAGACTAGTAAAACACCTTAAAAGTGGTATACTTATCTTTGTCAAGTCTGATGATGTCACCATCCTACAAATATACCTGTGGAAAAAAGAACTCCCAGTAATGTGTATAACGCGTTGTGTTAATGCGTACTTCTCTGGTATCATAAAGTAGTTAGGTAGGGGTTTGAATACTGCACTTGACAACTGTGTGTGTGATCTCCTTGAAGAGGAGCAGCCTTTTTGGAGATTAGTAAAACACCTTAAAAGTGGTATACTTATCTTTGTCAAGTCTGATGATGTCACCATCCTACAAATATACCTGTGGAAAAATGAACTTCCAGTAATGTGTATAGCATGTTGTGTTAATGCATACTCCTCAAGTATTATAAAGTAGTTAGGTAGGGGTTTGAATCCTGCACTTGACAAGTGTGTGTGTGTGTGTATGTGTGTGTGTGTGTGTGTGTGTGTGTGTGTGTGTGTGTGTGTGTGTGTGTGTGTGTGTGTGTGTGTGTGTGTGTGTCTACTTAGAGAGGAGCAACCTTTCTGGGGACTACTAAAACACCTTAAAAGTGGTATACTTATCTTTGTCAAGTCTGATGATGTCACCATCCTACAAATATACCTGTGGAAAGGCGAACTCCCAGTAATGTGTATAGCACATCGTGTTAATGTGTACTACTCTAATATCAGAAAGTAGTTATGTAGGGATTTGAATCTTGCACTTGGTGAGTGTGTGTCTGTGTGTCTGCTCTATGTGTGTGATACTGTTGGTCAATGTGTTGTGGGTTTTGCTTTTACTACTGCATGACATATCACAATGACAACAGTATGTGCATTGCACGTCAGGTAGCTGTTTGGCAAATACATATGCAGACATGTGACCTCAATTATGTCATAGGTGAGAACCCTGCTTTCTCCATGAACACATTTGTTATCTTTGCCAGAGTGTGCTGCCACTTTCCAGACCTTAGGTTACGTCTGTATGCTTGTGACAAGCCCAGCCACTGCAGTGATCCCTGGCCTAGGTCATCCATGTCACACACACTCATTATGGTTTCTATTGAATAGTGTGAGTGAGGGTTTATGAGGTATATTTCAGACCTGTTCAAATGCAGCAAAGTCTGTCAATGATGGCTATTCATTATAGGTGTAAAACAGCCTTTGTGGATATGCATGCAGACCCCTTATTGCTTATGTGATCCAACGAGGGATTTCAAATTACCTTTGGAAATGTGATTACCAAAGGAGAGATGATGTAACATTTGGCTGCATGTACACATCGGTACCTGTTCAACATGTTGGGGGCTACTACCTATGTGGTACTGTGGGGATACTATGTTTTGTAAAAGTGGATGACTATGCTTTAGTTGGCTTATAGCTTTACAGCATGGGTTTGACACCAGGCATCTGTCTCACTATATATGACTCTGTCTCTCACTCTCTCTCTCTCTCTTTATATATATATATATATATATATATATATATATATATATATATATATATATATATATATATATACATATACACATCCTTTGGTGTACATATACATATAGGCACATATACAGTCCACCTTTCATGGTGGGAATATCAATTATGCAAAGGATGTGAGGTATACAGTAATGTAATGATATTGCACAGTCTTGTGAGAAATGCATTGAAGGTGTTCTCAGCCCATGTAGCTTTAGCAGGCCTCACTGGCTGCAACATTGCAAACTTAACAAATCACACCCACAGTGTTTAACCACCACATGTCATATACCAGCACTGTATGCTGTCTTGTTTGCCACACACTACAACCTACATACAAATATGCACATAACACCCTTCACTAACATATATATGTCCACCCTTCACATACAGTTGCAGTATGTCCCTTGCTCTATGCACATGTACAGATGTTAATATATCTGATACATATATATCTCTCCATATGTGTGTGCCATGCACACACAACATCCACACTGTTGTAAGTCCCTGGACCTCATGGCTGACCTGTTGTGCCTTGCTGCAACATGAACAGGTGTCACATGTGAGCACACAGTAATATTAGAGGGTGTGTATATAGCTACAAATGCTAGATTAGCATACTATCCTGGTACAGCAGTTGCCAATGCTAAGCTACACGTTAATATGACTATCATGCATGTGTTACTCTGTCACATCCCTGTTTATATAGCTGTTTGCGCTACTCCCCCAAACAGCCATTGTCCACACTACTGTATAGAACACAGAAAACATGGATAAGTTGTTTGACATTTAATGCTGAGCTACATATGTCACAGATATGTCCCCCTGCACACAGCTACACATTGATTTGTCCATGGCAGTAGTTATGCTGGACATCTGTGCATAGATACATACTGCTGCCACATATGGATGTTTCAAAGTATGCAGAGTACTCTTCAAAAACATCTACTACATGCCAGTAAATACATATCTGTTACATACCTTTCCTTTGTATGTGTTGGTATTATTAATTTCTGTGTTCCTTTTGCTTTTGAGTTTGCTTTTGCTGTTAATCTCTCTCTCTCTCTCTGTCTCTCTCTCTCTCTCAGTTTCTGCAATGGAGTGATTGCATGTGTGGGCAGCAAGTACAGCTTGCTTTTATAGGTATCTGCACATGTGCATGTGATGGCCTCTGCACCAATTGGTGGCCACCATTTGGTAATTGCATGCAGCCTGCTGTGTGGCAATTGCAGTACTCACTGTCATAGCAACCCAATGCTATAAATTGCTAAGTCAGGTAGGTGTAGCCCTTTCAGCTTTCCAAAGTGGGGCTCATACTTTTTGCTGTGGACACCATTGTTTAAGTCAGAAGGTTGGTATAGTTCTTATATCTGAAGCTAGGGGTGTAGCCAGTGATTTAAATGTTGTACTCAGACCTGAATGTTGCCACTTCCAGTACACACTTGTCAGTGTAGAATTGTACTCACCCCTGCAAATGCTAACACAAGATACATGGGAGTAACTGCCATACAAAAGTAGTTATTGAGATGTATTCTTTTGGCACATGAACTGTTTGTGAACTGCTATACTGTAAATATTAATGTACTCACTTCTGAACAGTTTGTGCTTTTTTAGTGTTGAATTAGCACAGGCTGATCATGAAAACTGGACATTTCCAGTACTGAGTATGCCTACCTACATCCTTGGTAGACCCTGAACACACAGGTATATTGTACATTTGGGTAGGGGATGCAGACGTACAGAGAGCATTATGTATTATTGTGTGAATGTTATCTTGCTGGACTTAAAGGGTTGCTGTGTACCTGTTAGTTTATCAAGGCAAGTAGTCTGCATAGCTCCCAGCTGTGGACCTATCCAGATGGTAGCCAGATGTTAGCCTGTTATTCTCTGTCTGTGCAACACACATTTCTTTTCAGCACTGGTACAATGGCATTGTTACAGTCAGTTGCTACCAGTACATGGCTACATCCTTTGGTATTTCAGTGTTGTACTCCTACATAAGGGTATGTTTCTGGAACTCCTTCCAAAGCTATTTGCACAGTGTGTAACAGCAGAAAAGCTGATATGCCTGTGTGTTTCTGCCTCTGCCAGGCCTTTGAAACACTCAGGTACATATTTGAACAGAGTCAGGGAAAGGTAGGTAAAAGTGAGGTACACCTTCAAAATAATAGAGACAGTAAGTGGAGACTTTGAGAGAACCAGTGCATATGGATTACTACCCCTTTTCTGAAGTACAAACAGTGTCTAACTCTTATTATTGTCATTATTCATTAAGTGTAATACCCCACCTTTCTGCCTAACGTCAGTACTTTTCAGAGGGATTCAGAGGGATACAGCTAACATATGTTTCCAAATCAGGGACATCCCTGAAAAGTAGTCACAGTTGGGATGTATGTCCTCTGCCCTAATCAGATATGCCACTGTTTGTCCTGCTATGATACTGTGTGTGGGTTGTATAGTGCTGCTGTAACATTATTTCCTGCTAGAATGGCTGGTTCTCTTATCACAGTCATGTAATGCAATTCCACAACAACTGCTGGTAAAGTTTCACAGAACAAGTTTTGTGTTATGGCATTCCTATTTTTCCTTTACATTCACTCATTCTGATGCATGATATATTTATTTCAGCACCAACTTGTTGTATGCCTACTGTGGCTTAGTGGTACTTCATGCAGTCTAGTGTGTCCAAGGTCCGGGGTTCGAGACTGACAGAGGTGTTTTATTTTGCTGCTGAGCAGAACAAGGGCCCTGACATACAGAGTGACTAAGGCACTTTTAAGCAGTTCTAATTGGGTTTGCATGGGATTGCATGATGTTTAGCAATGCTTAGCTAAGCATATACAAGTGCACACTCACGCAAACCCGCTTACTACTGCTTAATAGTGCTTACTCCTGCTAACCCCTGTGCTCATTTCTTTGAAAGAAAAGAAAATGGGTAGATAGGAAAGTGGTGAAAAAGGGGCATAAAGAGGGAAAGACAGTAGGGAAAACAGCTCGGGATGTGCAGGACAGGTGTAGGGAAGGTCCATAGCTGCCCATTTCTTTAACAGCAACAGCTGTGCATATGCAATAAATTTGGAGGGAAATATGAAACCTTCCACCCCTGAGAGAGGGGTGAGGACAACAAAGTATGTTGTACTGCCAATTAAATATCAGTTTATGTGTCCAGCAGACATGTGTGCAAAATGGGCAGCTATGTATGGGGCGTAATTTATTTTTGGGAGCAGATTGCCCTTTTTTTTCCAGGTGAGAGTGGAATGTGGGGTAGGGGAAGTAGGTATATTTGGGGAGGTAGGTTGGGGAGGTAAACAGACTAGGGAAACAAGATGCATACAGGGTGGAATATGACACATGTGGTGGGTGAACACCATTGACGGGGAAGGATGTTTGGAAATCACAAGCCCATGAGCCCACAGATGGCAACAGTGAAACTGAGATCCCCACCCATGGGCAGTCACCACTGCACTTTCATAGCCCAGAGGGTGGCTGTGCTGGGGGCTGCGTAGGAGGGGCAGGCTCACCCATGAGTCGCGCCACTCGTGCCTCAAGCTGGCGTAGAGGATCAGTGACAGAACGCTCAATCTCCCTATGGAACCACAGCCCGGACCGTTCAGAGGGTGATAGGTGGCCATCCTCTGCCCACGCTTGCACAGGGGGGACAAGCCCCATCCCCTGCAGTGCTTCCACCCAAAGGTAGCACAGGGCCAATGGAGGGGGAGGTCCCAGGCTGGGCACCAGACCTGCTGGTGCCAGGTGCCATCGCCAGCTGAGGTGGGACAGGTGGGTCCGCTGGGACCGGCCTTCCCATACGTTCTATGTTTAGGAGGATTTAATGAAAATATGGGTTAGTAATAGTCAACAGCATTCCCAATTAGTTATAACAGTATGCAGAAGTATTCCCATTAACCCAACACACCAGAGTTCCAACAGTCAAACAGCAAGCATGACACATGCATCTATAGAACAACAGTGGACATTACAACACCATGCAGGTTTAATTGATGGCAACAGGCCATCAATATTGTGGTATTTGAACAGGGCACATGCATCAAAATAAATGCAGATATTTATAAACCAATAGGACATATGTCCCAACAAATGTTTTGAGATTAGACATACCCATTGAGGTGTGGAATTGCATTTTTATGCACATACAGTAGGATGGAAAACGATAGCTTCATTAACAACTTATATATCCTTGTAGTTTATACTACATTCCTATTAACTGCAGTTATATGTCCCCTACATGTATTTTTACACTACCCAATTGTCCTTAAATTGGGAAATGGGTTTTGCTAGATCTTTACATACATGGGCTGTATCTGACATACAAACTGTCCGGGATGCAGATGTTACTGCTACATATTTTGTGAGTTGCTCAGACACACTACTGCTGAGATGGTACACTGGCAGCTCTACTTTCCTATACTTATCTAGATATGTTTAGGTGAAATTATCAGTTATATGTTAACAGCTCCCTACATTTCTGCCAGCACAATGACATTTCTGGGGAACACAATACCAAGCTACTCATGTGCCAGATTAACCTGTACATGCTGGGCATGAACCAACAGTTGAGGACTGTAAATATGCTTAAAAGCTACTGGCACTCCCTTCATCCACTTTATATGGGCCTACCCAACTGTGTGTTAACAGCGCTTAATACAACAGTACTATTTTTATAATGCAAGAGTACAACAACATATCAAAGAAAATGACACAGACGCACTCCATGAATTATACCTTTATTAAAGACTTATAACACTTTTCTAGAGGCTCTCTCATTTATTTTATATAACAGTACATGCAGAATAATTATTAGAGAATTATTATACCTTTATTTATTGTGTTAAAAATACATTTTTCAGGCTCTCTCTTTTATTTTACATAGCAGTACAAGCTGGATAATTACTAACCTGCCTGGTGGTGCAGCCTTAGCAGCCTATCGGCATAGGCTTGCTGATTCGCAGCACGGACACCTGCAGCTGTGAAGTCAATGAAGTGATATTGAAACATACCTATCCATAGTATAGACTAGAATAGCAATTCCTACATACTTAATTCCATGGCTACTTACTCAGTAGTGGGGCATTTTCCATCTCACGGGCCTCCTGGATCCACTGGTCCAGTTGACCCACCTTGCATCTCTTAAGGTCTGTGTGGTGGTGTCTGACCTGCTCACCAGTCTGAGGGACACCTGTGGCACTGTTGAGTTCATGAGCTAGATGGTCCCAGGCTTCTGCTTTGTATTGGGTGCCCTGATACTGGCCCCGCAGGAGTCTATCCTCATGATTATGGACAAGGAGCCAAACCATTACTTTTGACTCCTCAATGCCCTAACGTTGCACTCGAAAATGAGAGCCCTCTCCAGCACCGGCCATTGCTGCCTGCAGATGGGAGCTACAACCAGTTATGGCAAGTATTCCCGCCTATGGAGCTTAAATATGCACCATTTCCCGCACTTATTTGTGATTGGCACACCTGCTTAGCAATGGGTAAACTTCCACTGATATGTATGTGTGTGTTGAAAGTGCATGCTTATGAAAAGCTGTCATGGCTTTGTGGTTCAGTACTGTGATTATGGTGCGCAGTATCTGGGGTTCGAGGCCTGTCATTGCTTTTTATTTTACTACTGGCCAGACCGGCTAGGAGGTTTGGCTGTGTTTAGGCAACTTTGCTCAACTTTGCCCAACGTTGCTTGACGTTGCTCTATGGTGCCCGACGTTGCCTGACGTACTAGTTAACGCGGTGAGCAGCTACGCGCAAACATGTTCTGTTTGCGCTGGTTTGCACGATGCGCAGCTCCACGCAAAGCTATTGCACTAATTAAAGCAGTACTAAGCTATGAGCAATTATACTTAAATATGCTTAATACTGGTAAACTTTGCTTAGCAGTGCTTCACATTGCTTAAGAATTGTTACTTATGCATTCATCAGTATGCATAACCATTTCTCCTTCTTATATATATATATGTGTATATATATATATATATATATATATATATATATATATATATATATATATATAACATTTGTTTACTACTACATTGGCCATTTCAATGCTTTTTACTAAAATTTAAAAAATAAATATCAGGAATTATTTTTATATACAGATTTCCAACAGAAAAAAGAAAGGGGAGTGGTGGGACTCGAACCAGGAATGCCTCCTCTTTGTGCGAAGGCTCTACCACTACGCTATTGCTATTTTGCTTAATTTGCATATAAGTTTCTTATTATCCTCTTTGAAAACGCGCGCAAAGACGTGCAAATACGGGCAGCTATATCGGGAATAAGTTTTCCATTTTATACTGTTACAGGCGTTTAGAATGTGGGGGAGTGTAGTGTTGGGTATGTACACATTTGAGCGGACTTGCTCATATCAGTTGACATTTCTCAATTGAGAGTCTTGCAGGGGTGTGGATTTTTGGACTGCTCAGCAGTCCGACATGCCCCCTGCACTCGTGCATGCTCTGTGTTAGCCTTAGAGTTGAGGCAGCGTGCCCTCATGAATATGCATGGCGCGCTGATGTCTTACCCTTAGGCTGCAGTTTCTGTGTAAGACTAACTTAGTCTTACATGGAAGGTTAGTGAATCCTGGGGAATGTGTTGACTGTAGTAAAAGGAAACAACAGGACATTGTGCTTTATACTATGAAAAGAATAAAGAATTTTGTGAAAAGTTTAAAAATTAATATAGATGGGAAGAATTTAAATGTATAAATATGAATATGATATTATATGGGAAATATAAAAGTAAAGAAATGGGATATTGATAAATGAGATACAATATTGTTTGTAACAGTGTGGGTGCTGTTAAAAAAGGATGCGAGAATTTCTTATATAGCAATAAACTGGAAGAGGATGGTGTATTAGCTGAAATAAGAAGATGGTTGTGGAAGAAAGGGTGAGGGACATATGGTAAACATAAAAGAAAAACAATGAAAGAAATAAAACTGTTTAGTAAGTTATTTTGTGTTGATAGCTTGTAAATAATTTTAAGTAGGAATGTAAAAAATAAATGTGTAAATAACTGATTTAAAGTTTTTATATGATATGAAATGAATTTATGTTTGAATAAAGTCCCCATACCCTTTGTTTGATAAGTGCCAATGGATCTTTTACATCCT
Organism: Protopterus annectens; assembly: GCF_019279795.1. Classification (NCBI taxonomy): domain Eukaryota; kingdom Metazoa; phylum Chordata; order Ceratodontiformes; family Protopteridae; genus Protopterus; species Protopterus annectens. The sequence goes on from NC_056743.1 coordinate 1,472,158,248, forward strand.
ACCATTAACTCAGGCAGATGGGATCTCAGTTTAATATCTCATCACATCACAGAGACACTGTTGTCTTGAGTACATTATATAAATCATAAGTCAAGCCTGTCTGAGAATACAGCTACAGATGTTTTGCCTAAAAGCTTGATCAAAGAATATTCATGAGAGGAATTCCCTTTCTGGAATTTCTTACCTACTCAGATAAACTAGCCAAGCTGATGTTATACAATGTTTTATACAGGCTGACATGAGACAAGCTATGTCTTTCTTATAATTTGTTTAATCTTTCTTCTCTACAACCACCTTTGAGTATTGAAGAAATAAGTACACATTTGAGGGGTTAGACATTTTAATGCTCACTCCAAACTTTATATGAATAAAGCACAGAAAAGGAATACATATATTATAAAGCCTGTCAAATGACATTAAACGTTCAGTCATTTTTCTTTAATTTGTTGTTAATTTAGACAAATAGACTGCAACACACAAGTTTAATGGGGTATCTGAAAGTCTTTGTATTTCTTGATGGGTCCTTTGACCTGGAACACAAGTGCAGAGGAATTTATGAACTTGTAGGAAAGTATCTGAGGCACATACAAGCATTTTGGTATCAGAACCAAGGGAAGATTCATTCTACTGCAATGGCCTTGCTGCTTTAGCTTCTAACTAAATTGAATTTGATTGACAGAATATAACATTTGGGGTAATGAGCACAATTGTAGCCATGCACATGAGTTAAGGACTAATGTTTGTTTTGTGTGCATTCCATAATGGTACATTATTATTATTATTTCAAACTGAGTAATCTATGTTATGATGTCACATTTTACATTGTTATTGTTTTAACCAAATTAGCTATGTCATGATTGCATAATTTACATTGTTATTATTTTAACTGTGTCAGCTATGTTACGATATAACATTTTACATAAATGATTGTTTTAACCAAATCAGCTACATCATGACATCATATTTTACATTGTTATTGTTTTAACCAAGTCAGCTATGTTATGATGTCACATTTTATATTGTTATTGTTTAAACCAAATCAGCTACATCTTGATATCACATTTTACATTATACTGATGCACGCTTTCTACCATTAACCTGATTGCAGCTCATTTACTGTGCAGCTACAGTTTACATATTCTCTTGTTGCAGACAGTCCTGTATTATCATTGTTCATCAACAGAAAACTGCTAGTTGGTCCATGACAGATTACAAGTCCACCTTTTCTGAAATTCCAGTATTTATCATTTGGCAAATAAAATGACAGTTGTCTTTCTGATAAAGATTAAGATGGTGTCATGACTGAGAAGCCTGTATTGCAATGTGCAATCCTGATTTGGGCAGGTTTGCTCTATGCAACATGTTTCTGATTCAGAGAGCAGTACAACATCACTGTGGTAAGAAGACTGCAGTTCATAGTACTATGCCAGGCTTGTCAGCAAAGGCTGCATGCAAATACAACAGTCTACGAGTATGGCTAATGCTAATCAACCAGGTGCATTTCCCCACAGCTTTTTGATGGGATCAGGACAGTGTAGTAGAGTGATTTAAAGAACAGCTTTATTATGCTCTTTGGGCAGCAAATTGAAAAAAATTTAAGCTGCATTTTGACAGCATACACTCATTTAATCAAATGGCTGGAGTGTGGTTGTCAGCACTGTAGGAGGTAAGGACTGCAGAGATGTCCTTTTATGTAGTAGCATATGTGTGTATGTCTGTGTGTGTGTGTGTGTGTGTGTGTGTGTGTGTGTGTGTGTGTGTGTGTGTGTGTGTGTGTGTGTGTGTGCATGTGTGTGTGTGCGCGCACGAGCATGCGCATATACATTTGTGTGTAAGTGACTGTGCTACTGTGCTACATGGGTTGGTATGAGAAACACTAGCAAGTTTCCCTGTGACTGTGCAGTGTTCAATTCAGAGATATAATAATGATATGTTAATCAGCTGTTGCCCTGTGCAACCTTATCAGATCACTGAATCACAGTAAGTTGCCATCACATTATTTGGTACCATGGCACTGTCACCATATCACTGTTCATCAACAGAAAACTGCAAGTCGGTCTATTAGCAGCAATACAATTTCTGAATCCAAGCCAGGGTCTTATAAGATGGAAAGAAAATTTTTCATTAAAATACAATCTTAACGTGTTTAATTTGCTTAAAGTTTATATCTGTAGTCTCTTTTCTAGAACTTAAAGCTAGAAACAGAGTGAACTTTCCAAATTTTTACAAAAATGTTTATATATTTTATGTGCATAATAACTAAATAAATGTAAAACTTATTTTATATTACTGAAATCATCTCTTGGCAACTGATGGTACAGAATAGCTCTTTTAAATGCTGTATTACTCATGGCACCATTTTGTTTTTAAACAGAATGCTGGTATTTAAGGCTGTCATCCAGTTTTTGGTCTTGGGTTGCACTTGGTCCATAGGCTATGTCTATCTGGTTTCAGAATCTTTGTTTGTTGGATATTGCTTTGCTATCATTAACAGCTGCCAAGGAATCTACTTCTTTGTGGCCTACTGCCTTCTTAATACGCAGGTAAGAAGACAGAGATTGATTATCTTAATGTTAATAAATGGTATAATGTGTTTAATTTCTGTAATGTTAAGTCAGAACTTCATTTCTGACATTCCTGTTAAGGGTGAAAACAATGGCAAAATGTGATATGCTCAGGGTTATCAAAACTTTCTTTCAGTTTTTTATTTACAGTAGTATGCCAGCCACTTCACCTTCACTATTGTCTGAAGTGTAATTTATGATCTAATTAAATGTATGTATACATGCATGTTAATATGCAACACAAGAAAAGAATACTCTTCTGTGTGGCGAAATGCATGAATGGGTATTCCTTCATTGAAGGTTGTGCTTTAGGCCCGGCAAGCCAGCACGTAACACTCTACTGCCAATCATTAGTGGACCAGAGTTCCGCTGTGGCGACCCCTAACCAGGAAAAGCCGAAAGACACAAACAAACTGATGGGAATTAAGGCTGTGTTAATGATGTCAACATATGTGTTACTCTAAAAGGCTTTTGTGAATATGCCAATACAACAGAAAGAAACCTGTTGTTTCCGGTTACGGCAGAGACCAACTTGAAATTAGTATATGTATTATTGTTGGAAAGAAGGCCCCCATGTCAGATGTGCAGGAGGGCAACCAACCAAATAATGTTTTCAAGACATTAAAGCAAGTTTTGATAGTAAAGAATCAGAGGACCCTACTGGTTCATCTTTGATCTAAGCACTACATGCTCAGCCATAATGTAGAAAACAATTATTGTGTATGATTTGCATAAAACTTTCATGGCCTATTTTGTCAGTTTTGTACAGACTGTTCTGAGATATGGCAGAATTAAGAGTCCAAACTAATTTTCTGCAAAGAAGAAAAAGTAGAAAAACATGCAAGTGACCTAAAGGATAAGTTTGTGCATAGTGACAAAAATGCTCAGTAAATGTCATCCACTATAACTCATCTGCCATCCAAAGTTACATCACTAGCGTCTAGATTCATAACAAATATTCTTACATTTCCATGAGAGAAAGCAGATGCTAAACTAGTCTAAGAAAATGAAGCTATTCAAGTGGACTGACTAATTACTCACCTGCTCACAGGAATTATCTAGTGATATTAAAAGAACATAAAAATGTTGCTTTATGTGCTTGCCTTAAAATTAATCACATTTCATATGCAAACTCAGGTCTTAAGTACTTTGTGCTTCTCATTTATAATCAGGAAGAAACACATTCACCAGTAAAAGAAACAGAATTTTAAATGAAACACAGAGCATGTCTTTGTTGGGTGTATTCCTGCAAAAAAACATAACCTTGGCTTGAAATGGATGCAGTTAAGTACAGCTATGAGCAGAGTTGCATCAAATTTCATATCAACATCTTTTACTGTCTGGTCAAATTTAGACACCTGAATATTGTTTATTAATTTTCACAACAAACATTATCAAGAGTAAAATATTTAAAAGCAAACTTATCAATCCCGAATTTGCAAAAACCTACTTCCCCAAACCACAAAAGTACATACAAAATATATCATGTTTTTTGCTGGGGGCAACCCCCTGCACCCTTCATAATAGCTTTCCTACAAGTGATCAGTGAACATTTGATTAGCTTCTAACTGGCTAATCACGTGTTCGAATTTATAATTGCTCATATGTCTTCGTTTTGTGATGCAGACACTGTGGGTTCCTTGTGCATGACCGGTATGTACTGCATGAGGGAGTTTCTGCTTTCCTCACGGCTGTGTGATCATCAAATAAGTATATTTCAATAAAGTGGCATGGGGTAAAGCCCACAGCAGGTGACACTAAATGTTTTTTGAGAAGTGTGGGCAGCTTTAAAGAGTTGTGTTCTCAGATATCTGTGATCAAGAAACTAGTCTGCAAAGTAGTTTCCAGACTTCTGTTTTACAGTCATTTATAGTGGCAACCACTATAACCCTTTAGTTAACTACACTGACTCTATGGCCCTATAATCATGGGTAAAGGAGAAACACCCTGCAAGGGCAAAAACAGTAGATGTGCAAAGTGTGATCTTGGAGTTCATCTGTTATAATAAGAAATATGGTGTGAGAAAAAAAGCATTGGAGAAATGGATCAGGGAGCAATATCAGTTACTAGTAAGGAAAACATGTGTTTCTGTTCTCCATACTGCATTTTATTCTAAATATGATCTTTACTTACAGCCAGCTCCATGGGGAAGAGGAATAGTGCCCTAATTATACATGTAGGAGCTCACAAAAGAGGGTGAAAATAAGCAGCTGTTGCTGGCTTACCCATTCCAGGAGGAGGGAGGTGACTCTGGCTTACCATGTAAGTGACACCTAGTGGGAAAATTATGTGTTATACCCCATGAAGTTCAGGCCCAGCAGGCAGGCATGCACTGCTAAATGCATTTGCACTGCTATGCTGAGGGAATTCAGAATACAGATGCATGCCTACCTTCAAAGTAGAGCCAATAAATAGCAAATCTCAAAAGATACATGGGGGGGGGGTGTTCTCCACCAAGGAGACCATAGACTACCCCAAGCTGGCCTACTCCCTGTCATCTGATACTTGCTGCATGATGGATGAGCTAAATGGGATCAGAAGCAAATGGGCAGCAGGACATTTGCTTAGGATGGAAATACTCAGTTTCTATCTGCAGAATGAATGGGTGAAATGTAAACATTTTAAAAAAATTACTTACTAATAGCATACATGTATTGCACATGTAAGCTTCAGCAGTACAGAGCCAGTCTGCAAACAATATAATTCCCTTCTTAGTGAAACTTGGAAATGAGCACTTTTTACATTGTTTTTCTTATGGCTCTTTTCAGTGATATAAAGTTAGAAGGGTTAGGTCTCTAGTGGTAGTGGAGAGTAACCTGGTGTTACTGTGTGCTGAAAACCTCTTTGGAAATCTTGGATTGTGCTTGCTGTGACTAGTCAGAGGGCTGTTTTGCTTGTTTATTCATTTTCTGTGCCTGAATAAAGGAATTGTGTTTGACCAAGACTTGGCATTGGGCAGAGGTGGCTAGCAGTGTCCTGTATTGATACAGGCACATAAAATTAAACTTTTCCGATAAAACCACTTTTGAATTTTCCTCAGTACTTAGTTGCACAAAAAGCAACTAGTTTGCATATTGAGGAGCTCTGCCCCTTCAGTTAAGTCTTCATCTTCTTACCCAAGCTAGCCAGCTGTAAACCACTGTTGTACCATCTCTTTGTAGATCACATAATAAAGATGCACTTTCTTACTATCTCTGCAGTCTTCAGACAATGTACCAATTTCCTATTGTTTGCTAACAACCACCTAATTTTTTAACAAACTGATGCAGTATGTGAGACATGAAGTTACCCAATGTCACTGGAGGCAAGACTCTGACATATAAGCACTTATAATACCAAACAGGTTGTCAGAAACACCCACACTCTGTACCCACCACACATAGTGTAGAGCAGACACATAGGCCCACATATGGTATGTTAAATGGAATCTTCCTAAACCCCAAAGACCTCCCAGACATTACACTTACAATAAGTATCTTCAGCAACCTCAAAAGCACTCTGCCAAAACAACACCCACCATGAAACATGCAGCTGTATCTCATCATTTCTCATCTAATAAGCCCATAAGGCAAACAACTACACAACTCAATATTTTTGTCATAAGACACTCCATTGTGAGACACACAGATGTCCCACTCACCAAGGTGAGTAAGCAGTGAGTAACAGTCATAGGTTCATAGGTAGGTACTAGGCTATTGGCCCTAGGGCCTATATAAGCCTAGCCAAAAAGGTACCCTGGCTTTCGCTACCCAAGAAAATTATTTTCCTGTGCCCCTGTCGAGCAAAGCCACAGAAGTGATCCCCAGGGTGAATTTCCTATTTTTCATCCAATCATCAAGATTTTTTTGAAGAGTGCTAATGAGGAGCTCTGTTTGACATAGATAGGTAGTCTGTTCCAGAGTATGGGAAATCCCTGGGACAGGAATCTATCCTTCCAGCATGTTCTGTTTATTGTGGTGACAAGGTTTAGGTCCCTACAACATGTAGCTTGAAGGGATTGGGATTTCTTTAAGTGGAGCATGTCCAATAGCTCTGGGTTTGGCATAGCTTTGTATGTTAGGCAGATATCACCTCTGAGTAGGTGATATGCGATGGAGTAAAGCTGGAGTTTTTTGAGACGGTCTGCACGGGGCATCTGATTGAGGCCAGTAATCCCCTTTGTGAGGTATTTCTGTGGACTTTCCAGTTGTTGTAGATGTATTGTGAGGTACATACCAAAAGGGGCATTGTACTCTATAATGGGTCTAATGAGTGATAAGTAGAGGGGAAGAATGACCTCTTTTTTTTCTGGATGAGAAACCTTTTGTGATGAGGTGTGACACGTAGAAGGATTTTCTGACCACTGTGGAGATGTGATTATCAAAGGAGAGACTACTGTCCACCTGTGTCCCGAGGTCTCTTATCACACTTTTGGTGTTAAGTAGACTACCACCTATGTGGTAGTTCATGGGTACAGAGTTTTTACCAAAAGGGATGACAATACACCTTTTGGCACTGAGCTTCAGGCCATGGCTTTGACACCAGGCATCTGTCTCAGTGAGTCACTTTTGTAGGATGTCCACATCGTTAGGAGTTTCAATTATGGTTCCTAGTTTGCAGTCATCTGCAAACTTCATTAGCCAAAGACCTTGTGTGTTAGCCTGTACTTCTGAGAAGTAGATGCCAAACAGGAGAGGACCTAGGACTGAACCCTGTGGTACTCCACTTGTCACTGGTCTGAAGTCGGATTTGAAGTCTGCTACTTTCACAGTGTGGGTTCTGTCCATGAGCCAGTTGGCAACCCATCTTGCAACATAAGGATTTATACCTAGTTTAGTGAGTTTATCTATAATTCCAGAGTGGGGGATGGTGTTGAAAGCCTTGGCAAGCTCTAGATAGGCTATGTGAACCACCTTACCCTCATCTATGGCTTTGGTGACTGCTTCAAAGAAGTCTATCGGGTTTAGGAGGCATGATCTGCCTTTTACAAAACCAAACTGGGTGGGGTCCAGAGTTAGGAGATTACCAATGTCTTTGTTTATGAGTTCCATGATGATACGTTCCATGGTCTTGAAGACCAGGCTCGTCAGGCTAATGGAGCGGTAGTTCCTGGGATCCATCGTGGCTTCCCCTTTGTGGAGTGGGATAACTGTCATGGTGGAAATTCAGTGAGCACAAAGCCTGAGGTGAGGCTATGATTGAACATGGTACTTAGGTGGGGTGCCAGTTCATTCTGTAGTTCATGTAGAGTGCAGCCTGGGATATTGTCAGGTCCCATGGATGCTGTGTTCTTGGCTTTGGAGAGTGTGTTTTTTACCTGTGCAGCCATGATTACAGGAACTTTGCATTCTTCCGATATAGAGATGGGCCCTCAAGGGGCTGAGAGGTGGGCAAAGTTAGCACTGAACCTATCTGCCAGGATGTTGGCAATATCAGTTGGTTCTGTATATTTAGTGCCATTGTGCTGTAACTCAGAGCAGATCTGAGTGTTACCATTGAGATTCTTGACATAGCTATAGAATGCTTTGTGGTTGTCTTTAGAGTCAGTGGCAATTTTGTTTTCATAACTAGCTTTGGAGGATTTTATGAGGGATCTCAGCTTCTTACTGAGGCTGACCAGGGAGTTCCTGCAGTCATGGGATTTTACTCTTTTTTGCAACAGTTTCTTTCTTCTGTTGTAGAGTTTATTTATGGCAGAGGACCACCAGATTGTTCTTTTTTTGGAGGATAGCATCTTGGTTCTGTTAGGGATAGCATGATCCATGCACTCGTGTAAGTGCTTATAAAGTGCATTTGTGTAGGATTCAGTAGTCTTACCTCTATTGTCCAGCTGCATAGGTGCCATGAAGTTTGCCATTTCTGTCTTAAGAAGTTTGAAGTTGGCTTTGAAGAAGTTTTTTATTGTGGTTTCCCTAATAGGGGGTGGGGGTGGGATGTGGATGTCTTGGGTGATTAGATTGTGGTCGGATCAGACCAACAAGGAATTGACCTCTGGTGTGGAACACTGGTCACCCATGTTGGTAATGACCAGGTCTAGGATATTGCTGCTCCTGGTGGGGTGTGAATAAGTTGATCCAAGGTGTTAGAATTTATAAATTCCAGAAAACATTGAGCAAAAAAAGTTGATACATGAGTAGTTTTCCCAGTTAATGGTGCAGTAGTTGAAATTGCCCATTATTAGTTTGTTGGGTTGTACCCTACTATTTCCCAGTGCATCAAGAAATGAGGAGTGGGAATCCTGGGGCATGGTGGGGCATCTGTAGCAAGCTACAATTTGGATTGTGGTCTTGCCCAGAGTTAGTTGTACTTGGATAATCTCGGATGCATTATGCTGTGCAACTAGCCTGGAGATGTGGATATCCTTAATGAATATGGACACAGCTCCTCCTTTAGTGCTTCGGTCCAGGTTAGGTGGCCGAAAGGTGTGGCATAAATTATAGCCTGGTAATGCAGTGGTGCTCACTGGAGCTTTGAACCAGGTCTCTGTTACTGCACAGATGTCAATGTTCTCCATTTTAAGGAGTGCCTCGAGTGAGTGCATTTTGAGGTTCAGACTTCTAGCATTGAGTAGCATTACCCTCAGGTTTTGCCTGCTTGTACCTGTTATGGTGGCAAATTTGTCATATGAACCTTGCCTAAAAAAGGCACTATAGGGGTGGCAAAAGCCTTAGCCAGTATCCGGAATCCCAAGGGTGACAGGTGCAGGCCATCTATGGCAAAGCATTGTGGTCTGTCGATCATGTCATTTAGGCAGACAAATATTGGATCCCCTTAGAATGACACCAGAAGCTTAGCCAATTGTTGAAGTCAATTATTTTGTCCTTGTACTGTGGTATCATTCTGGGTAATGGCAGGATGCTACTCAGGGCTAAGTTCATACCTGCCTGGGCTACAAGATCAGAGAGCTTCTCCATGTCTCTTTTCATGTAGTCCAGGGAGGTGCATCTCAGGTCATTCACACCAACATGGGCAATGACGGAGTCATATTTGTACTTATTGTGGAGTGACCTGAGTGTGTGCATTATGTGGCAGATCTTGGCACCCGACAGGCAGCTGACAGTAACTTTCTCCTTGTTTAGCCTGGTGAGTGGAACATCAGTACGCCTGACTATAGAGTCAGCTATGACTAGAGTGTTGGGTACATTGTTATGCCTTATGGGCTGTGGTTGAGTGGCACACTGAGTTTGTGGGCTATGTTCCATTTGGGTTGTGTTGAGGGGTGGAGTTTGCTTGCGTTTCTGCTTTGGAGGTCCCTGTTGTTTAGGCACATTTTTATTGAGATCCTCTGCGAATGTAGGTGTGTGTTTTGTGTTTCTATGTGTGTGTTTTGGTGGTGCAGGTTTTGAAGGACTATGTGATGAGTGTGGTGTGGTGCAAGTGTTTTCCTCAATTGCTTATCAGGGGCGAGGATCAGCCAGAACATGCATGCACTCAGGTCATTAAACCACAAGCACCAGTATAACTCGGTCATAGTCCATGTGGGTGTAAATGACCTGAGATGTACCTTCCTGGACTATATGAAAAGAGACATGATGGAGCTCTCAGACTGTGTGACCCAGGCCTGTATAAGTCGAGCATTGAGTAGCATTCAGGCTTCTCCAAGGGTGATGACAATATGAACAGAAGATAATTGACTAAAAATTGATTAAGTTTTTGGTGTCATTCGAAGAGGATACAATATTTGTCAGCCTGGGGAGATATGGGTGACAGCCCATGATGCTTTGCCAGGATTGGTCTGCACCTGTCCCCTCTAGTCTTTTCAATATTGTCTAAAACCTTGTCCTCCTCCGTAGTGCCTTTTCTGGCATTGCCAACCTGATAAATCTTCTAATACAGCAAAACCAACCCAAGAAAATCTAATGGTGTTACTGCTCACTGCCAGGGGTCTAAACAAGAAACTCTACTTCCTACAAGTTGTCTTCACCTTGGAGAATATAGACATCTTTGCAGTTAGTGAGAAATGGTTTAAAGCCATGGAGAACACCCCAACAGTGTACAGATGTAGTGCTTTCCACACATTTAGAGCAGCTACTGCACAGATAGGGACTAAAGGTAGTGGTCTCTCAATTTACATAAAAAAAATAAACACACCTCAAGGTGATTCAAACAGCATGGGATGACTGAGCTGTTCCATGTCTAAATTACAGCAGGAAAAGTCTCATGTCATATCCTTACAAGCTATAGGTCCCCTTATATCACCCAGGAAACCTATAACACATACTTAAGCATACTGGAGATATTCCACATTCAAAACAGCATCATATTCATACTGGAATATTCGTACTGGGGACACGTCAAATTTAATGCAATGACATATTCATGGGCAACGTTAACCACCCCTTATAAGTACGGAATCATACAGGCCTCTACATGTCCAAGTTTTGAGATTCGTAGACTTTGTAAACACAAACACCCTGAGCCAGCTTGACTGTATGCTCACTAGTGGTGCTATCATCCTTGACCTGGTTTTCACAATCAAGTGAGAATGTTGCATCCCTCCCCCAGTGTATTGTCCCACACAGGTCAGACCATAAAGCTGTCTCCTTTGAAATAAAAATAAAACTCTGGACATCAGCTAACCAAAGAACTCTAAGGAATTATTTGAAGGCAAACCTCCTACTATTAATTGGCACTCTACCAACATTTCAAGCCCCCCACCAAACCCTAAAAACACTGCTGCCTGTGGAGAATTGTTCATGAAAAGCCTGTACAATCATGTTAATGGCTGCATAGAGACAGTTATACCTGTCATGAATAAGCACAGGAGAAACCCAAAAAACAAACAAACAAACAAAAAAAAACCACCCTGGTAGAATATCAACATCAATTGGCTGTATACAAAGGATGAAAATCAAAGCAAAAATTAGGAAGTGCAATGCCCAGCAAGGTAAAAATTCCCTCATCAGTCTAAAGAAGCAAAAGCAACTTAGGGGCTAATGAAAGACAAGTGAGAGTTGTGAGGTCTGCTTGCTTCGGAATGCTCATGACTTTTTACTTTTTAAGCCGTCATGGATGCATTCAGGCCAGTAAAGTCACACCCCAATAGCTGTGGACATACATGTTTCAGTCCTTTTGTTGACCTCATCAGCACAGCATAACTTGATTGTTTTGCATAAGATGTTTGTTTCAAGTTGCCAAATTTGAGATCTAAATAGCATCCTAGGTCAAGGACTAAAGGTAGTACATAAAAATGTACTGAACAAATTGTAAATGCAGACATCTTTACTGAACTGGAAGATATAGCAAAATCTACTGCCTGACAAATTTAGCTCCAGTTTTAATCTCCTCTCCACCCCCAGACACTACTCAGAAAATACCACCAACCATAACTCCCCCAACTATCACTAGGGAACAGGTCCCCAGTGCACTCTCCAAGGTCAAGAACACTGCATTGATGGGCCACAATAATATCTCAGGGTACCTTCTCAAAAACAACAACTAAACACACTAATAAACATAAAAATAAAAATAACAAAAGCCACCAATGAGGCTCGCATACCATGAACGAGTTACTAGGTGTTTTCATCTTTATTTACATGAACCAACAAGACTTTATCAGAGTAATTAAAATAAATAGAATGCCCGCACACAAATATATTTCATATCTATAAATCTATACATATTTTATATATATATATATATATATATATATATATATATATATATATATATATAGGTCTACTTTCAAATCATGAAATCTTACATTACCGAAGACTGGAATATTGAGACTGGAAGATCGACTTCTTAAAATCCTGAAACTTCAGAATATCGAGTTGGAGAATACCAAATCTGTGAAGGCAGGTATTGTGTTGTGCTTGAGTAGTGCGGTATCTCTTTAAGAAGTGGTGCATTTTACTTAATACATGTGGCGGACGTTATGTGTACCTGTGAAGGGAATTTATGAGCTTGTTTTGTAAAAGTGATGAAGGAAAGGGTAAGGAAGATTTTATTATTGAGTGTAGGATTCGTGTGTTTGTAAGTAAAGTGTGTGAGTGTTGTTTGTGGTGCAGGGTATAAGTGATTGGGGAGTGTATGTGTTTTTGTTGGCAGGATGTAGGTGTTTAGGGAAGGGAGAGGTATGTGTGTTAGGAAGTATTCAGACACCTGTTATGGAGATCGCTGTATATTGGGGATCAGGAAATTTACCTTTCCTCCACTGTAGTGTGATGCCAGCATTGGTATATTACATTTGCATGGGCTGCAGAGGGGCTTGCCCCCCAGCTTAAATGAGTTCTCAACCTCTTAGCACAAGAAATCTGGAGAAAGCTAAAAATAATGGTGGGACAAAGGCCTAAAAATAGGGACAACATTTAAATATTGCTCTTATAAACTTAGAAATTTGCTAGAATAAAAGGTTTTGTGTTAGCATGCATTTTTCTGAAGGATATAATGTCTGAAACTCAAATGACTGTCATTCTTTAGTGACTTCAGTGTCAATGATTTGGCAGAAAAAAACATTTTATGATGAACAGACCAAAAATATGAGGCAAAAATATGGACATTTTGTGAAAATCTGGATAGTTGAAAGGTATGCTAGGGTAGAATGCAGAAGTCCAGGAAGTCATCAAAAGAAGGAAGTGCAGGGAAATGTGAGAGATAGGAAAGATAGACCAGACAAAAAAGGAATACTGGTTGGCTTACAAAGAGGCTAAAAAACAGTTGAATTTTTAAAGAACAAGGCATCAGAGGCACTCTAACAGCTTCTGGAAAGTTACTCAGTAGATGGCACAAAAATCTGTATCAGGCTGCAAGGCAAAGACAAAAAGAAGAAGGAGATAATAAGCAGACACCCTTCATAAAGGGACGCCAGTAACAAGCTGCTCACTAGTCTACAGGATATCAAAGGCAGATGGAAGGAGCACTTCTAGTAGCTTCAGAATGAAGAAAACCCCACAGAAGCTATACTGCCCTAGACACAGCCTACAATGAAAGAAAAGGAGAAGCCCACCATAGAAGAAGTAAGAACAGCATTAAGGAAACTGAAGTCTGGAAAGCAGCAGGCTCAGATGAGGTCATGGCAGATATTATCAAGATGTTGTGTGAGTTAGGTGACAAATGGCTTAAAGGGTATATTTTGCAGTATATATAGGTATTAGCCTCCTGTCACACTGCATAAAAGGGTTGAAGAGAGTAATTGTAATTATATCTAAAACTCATGCCCCAAGCAGTAAAAAATGAATACTACTCCAGTACTAATGAAACAACTCAGCTTGCAGGACCCACAAAGGTAGGGACCATTTTCTTTATAGGCCTTACACAAAACTGTTCTGCTTCACTATCAAACTCTAACATGTTCTTTAAATTACAAGCTTTCTTGCCAATAAAAATATATGCAGGACTGCATTTGTGTATCACCTCTGGATAACCTAACAAAACATTCAATTTGTTATTTACAGTGTTTTCATATGTACGGGGAAGGCACGGATGTAATTAACAGGTCAGTCACTAAATGTGACAGAAAATCTTCTGTTTGACAGACACATTAATTACTGTGTACCTGGATATAATGCCCTTATAGAATGGGAACGTATAGACTATTTCCACCTTATTTGACTGCATCTAAATCATTGAATAATGTTTTCTATCATTAAATAATATAATTAATGATTCCAACCAACATAACAGCAACAACCCAGTGTTAAAGAGACTGTATGTTGTTTCCAGTGGACTTTCTGCACATAACTTTCTTATATTCTACAGGCCACCCTCATTCTCTGTGTTATTAAAGACTTATAGACAGCCTCAGTGCAAGGTACCTATTAACACGTTTTTACATTTAATGGGTAATTACTACTATAATGTATATGATGTCCAAGACTGGACTCTCTATACAAGATGGATCTAAAACATTTTGTTCTGTATTAAAATGAAGAATACCATTCAAAAAGTGAACATTAGAAGAATTACAAGTATATGTAAAATATATGAAGCCTAAACTATGCTGCATCTTAACCTTGAAATTAAAACCTTAAATGCCATTAATTCCAAAAAAATAAAAATAAATAAATTGATGTATATGATGTATAACAACAATGATTTCCTTGTGTTCAAAGTATGCGCAATAGTTTTTCCCATTATTTTTTAAGTTACTCCATCTCTGCTCTCGTAGTCTGTCTATAAATCTAATTTTTAAAAATAAAAAAATTAATAAGAATCAACTCAAGTAAACAATAAATCACCATAATGCTATAAAACAGTAATATAGGATAAAAGCATGGAACCATATCAATATCAACATCCTGATGGGTGACCATATAAAAACAAGTAATATCAGCAGTAAAAAAACAAAAAACACTGCAGATGACACATTTATCCAGCTTAACTTTATGTAATATTTCAGAAAGTCATGAGAGCCATTTATGAAATATTGAGCACTTTGAGTTAACTACTTTAATCTGCATAAATACACAAAACTACATCCGGTCTTAGACCAACTATCTGATAGAATGGGTCTAAAATGAAGGAGGGCTACTATAATCCTCATGTAATTCAAGATAATGAAAAGCACAACCGTTTTGGGATGTTCTAGATATAAAATGTTGCAAATGTCAGTATCAATCAAATTATCATGTAATGGGTACAAATAACCACATAAGTATAATAAAATGCAGGATTCACATTTTGTCCAGTAACCTGTCCATAAAATTAACCGTCATCTGAAATTCTCAAGATTTTCGCCTGATTATAGGAAGAATGTATCATTAGTAGACTGTCATGTATGTCATATTTCATATTTCTAACAGACCAGTGGGTTCTCAACTTAGCTAGTACATGTCTCTCATCAAAACATGCATTAAAAACTTTTTAGAATGTAGTTTATTAAGTAAACGCCTTATAGCTGTTTAACAAAGGGATCCAAAACAACTAAGAGAAGAAGGGGGCTGCTAAACATGCTGGGTTTATGTGAGGAAGTATTCTGTTTTATTGTCTTCTCAGATGACATGCTTATAGATCATGCCACAGTTTCCATTTTAGTAAAGGCATGTGAAGGCAAATTATGAGTATGACTCCCTACTGTAATTCTTAGACCCTTAATTCTGAGTACTGAAATAACAATCTCTCTCTCTCTCTCTCTCTATATATATATATATATATATATATATATATATATATGAAAAAGTGCAAGAGAACAGCAAATGTTTAAAATTACTGCTATTCTTTAATATTGTTTTTTGGGTAGGGGTAAGCCTTAATGAACCTCCATTGTGGGGGGCTGTACAACCCCACACTACATATGTATATACGAAGTCCGAGAAACATTGGATAAAGGGAGTACTCTGAGACATGGTGATCTTAGACCTAGGATATACAACTCCCTATTTTCGCACATGCAGTTTCACTATTCTGGGACTTGCACTTGTGTACCTCAGAATTTAAAACTGTTTCTTATGAGCACAGCTGCTTAAATCCATTCTACAGACATGACAGTTTCGGTGTCAATGAGGGAACTGCATTAAAAGTACTTTGTGATTTGTACACTATCATTGTCAAACAAGCGGACTATGGGTCAGTAATGACAGCCATTGACATGTCTTCTATATTAAGACTATTAAAACCTTGATGGCTACTAACCAAATTAGTCTTTAATTTATGCCACTTTTAAACAATAAATGTATTGTGTTTGGTAATATTATATATAAGCTAACCCTAATAATATAGGTTCATAGGTTCATAGGTTGGTACTGGGCTATCTGCCCGAAGGCAAATATTAGCCCAGCCACATTGTGCGGTATTCACCTCCCCTTTAGTAGTACCCTAGACCCTTATACTAGCAGCTAGTACCCTTGGCCTCTATCTAGTAGTGCTGTTGGTCTGATCCCTGGTGTGAACTTTTTGTTACCCATCCACTCATCAAGGTTCCTCTTGAAGAGTGATAGTGAGGGGCTCTGTCTTATGTAGATCGAGACCCTGTTCCATAGTAAGGGAAGTCTCTGCAAAGGGAATCTATCCCTCCAGCATATTCTATTCATTGTTGTGTTGAGGTTTATATCCCTTGAGCATGTAGCTTGAGTAGATTTGGTTTTGCTAAGATGGAGCATGTTCAACAATTCTGGGTTGGACATGGCTCTGTACGTTAGACAGAGATCACCTCTGAGAAAGCGGTATGCAACAGAGAACAGTCTTAGCTTTTTCAATCGTGCTGCATAGGGCAGCTGTTTGAGGCCAGTAATCCTCTTGGTTAGGTACCTTTGTGGTCTCTCCAGCTACTGGAGATGTCTAGCCAGGTACATTCCAATTGGTGCATTGTACTCAATAATGGGTCTGATGAGGGAAGAGTAGAGGGGCACCATTACATCCTTAGATCTTGATGCAAACCCTTTCGTGATCAGATGGGTCACATAGAAGGATTTTATAAGCACTTTGGCAACATGGTTATCAAAGGCTTTAATATTCATATTTTAAAATAAGTGTTATTTAAGAAACTTGGATATGCATGAGGCACAATATAATTTCATGAATTTTTGATAAGGTTAAAATAAGTTCAGAAAATATATTTATTACATTAGACTGATTTGTGATACAATAATATAACGTACAATGAATGTTCAGAAGTAGTACCATGATTGTTATGTTCTTAGCTATCACATGCTCATGCACATATAGAAATCACAGTGGATCCCTGTAAAAGCATACTTGCTCATAATTTATTTTTTCAACATTTGTTTACTGGGAAAGTCTGACTTGGAACAAAGGCAATTTTCAGTAGAGGCCCAGGGAGAAACACTCCAGATGCATGTTTTTGTAATGTGGGAGGAAACTGGAGTACCTGGAAAAAACCCACACAAATGCAAGGAGGGCATGCAGACTCCACACAGAAGGTAATCCAGCCAAGAATTGAATTGGAAAACCACTTGCTGTGAGGTGACAATGCTACCACTGCACCACTGCACCATCCAGTAATAAATTTTATTTTGATGGAAAATATTTGCAAAAATTAGGTACAAAGATGTGGTCTCCCTTGCATGTTGTTGACAACTGAATATCTGTATGGACTACTGGAAAAGAAAAACTGGATTAATTTGTTATTGTATTGCAGAGTTATTACACCCAATTGTCTTTTGGTTATAGGTAAAAGTGTGGACTCTATGTTTAGCCATCAAAGGGGAAAAAACATTGAATGACAATACACTGACCATCTCAAAAAAACTCCAGTTTTACTCTGTGAAATATTGCCTACTCTGAGGAGATCTCTGCCTAACATATAAAGCTATGTCAAACCCAGAGCTGTTGGACATGCTACACGTAAAGAAATCCCAATCCCTCTGAGCTACACGCTCTAGGGACCTAAACCTTGTCCCCACAATAAACAGGACATGCTGGAAGGATAAATTCCTGTCCCAGAGACTTCCCATACTCTGGAACAAGCTGCCCATCTATGTCAAGCAAAGTTTCTCATTAGTACTCTTCAAGAAAAATCTTGTTGAGTGGATGGGAAATAGGAAATACACCCCAGGGATCACTTCTGTGGCTCTGCTTGACAGAGGCACAGGAAATTAACTTTCTTGGGTGGCATAAGCCAGGGAATCTTGTTGGCTACTTTTACTTAGGCCCTTGGGCCAATAGCCTAGTACCTACCTATGAATCTATGAATCTATGAAGTCTCATTGAATGTGCTGTTCATCAAGCCATTTGGCTAAGATCGCATTATGGTAGGGGTCAGGTAATTTGCCTTTTCCCCACTGTAGTGTGATCTTGGAGTTGGTATGTGTAATTAGAGGGGGGGTGGGAGGCACAGCCCCCCACATGAGGAGTTTCAATGAACAGCATTATCGACGTAATGCCTTTCGGTAATTTTTCTCTTTGACGGCTGAGCATAGACCCAAAATGTGATAGCAAAGACTTTTTAGATACATTTATGTTTGCAGCCAGTCAGATGAAATATAACTGAGGCCCTTCTACATGGGAGGGAGCACTGTGGTTTGTCCACTGCAAAAATTATACTTTGAGATTCACTAAAAATGGATTTAAGTGATTTAGTTTCATGGTATTGCCATTTGCTGAAATTTCCTTCAGTGAGTTGACATGAATTCTTTCTTTCTTTCTTGACATTTGTTAACTGGGTTGGTCCAGCTGGGCCAGAAGCCTGTTTTCAGTGGAGACCCGAGGAGAAAATCTCTGGTTACATACAGTAAAATTAACAGTAGATAAAAGAAAAACAAAACTTTTAAATTAAGAAAAGCAATTACATAGTTTACAATTTTACAATGGGACATATCTACAAATGATAAAAGATCAACAACAGCATGAAATTTCAGAAAACATTCAGTTACATACAATGGGTAGCTAGTAAACTAAAAATTGTTTACTAAGTGCAAAGGGTGAGAAAGCTAAAACTCAGGCTGGGTTGGGGGGTTAGGTTGCATTAATGCAGAGGCAGGTTTTGTTATGAATTCTTATATATAAAGATATAGAATAATGAGACAGCCAGTACAAGAAATCTTTAATATTAAGTCAGTCACCACTGAAGGGTTATGCTGAAGTTAAATTGAATGCCTCATCAGATGAATCTGAGAATCAAGTAGAATGGGAATGACTTTTTGCATATATTACTAAAAACACAGTCTCACCTGATAGCAGTGTTGCTAGCAGTAATTGGAAACGTTTGACAAGCAGTATCACAGTTGTAGTTGTCATTCCTAAATTTAGATCAAAAGAACATGGAATTTGAGAGAATGCATAACTTTAATCTTAATCAAAAGTTTGTCTAAGCCAGCAGTTATGTTTTCATGTTCAGTGTACTATTATTTACCACTTTAAACATCTGCATACCGACAATTGTTGAATTGTATTTATGGTAGTTATAAACCAACCAAGGTTGCATATATATGACTAAATACATTTGTACAAAATATTATGGTGATAAGGTGTAAAGATACATTCATATTTAGATAAAAGAAAAACATTGCATCATTAAAAATAAAGACAGGAACTATGAGTAATTAAAATCAAAGAGAGGACCAACGTTTTATGCAAGCATGCTCTTGAATCAACAAATATCTCAGTACATGCTCCTGACACTTAAAATTGTAGAAAACAGTGTCTTGAGAGTTAACTATGGAGGTAAATTACTGGTTTGTGAAACAAGGTGGCAATATGAGTAAATTTCACACACACACACACACACACATATATATATATATATATATATATATATATATATATATATATATATATATATATATATATATATATATATATATATATATATATATATATATACACATATATATATATATATATATATATATATATATATATGGTTCTACCTGACATAGCGAAACCACACAACACCGACAACCACATCACCGACACCACATATTCGACAGTCCATAAACACGAAACCACACATAACCGACAACGAAATAACCGACGGTACACAAACACGAAACCCCATACACTGCACACACCACAATAACAATTATTAAAAACAAAACACATCCCCATTCCACAAACCACACACACAACACAAGCACACCAAAATCCTTACAAGCCCACACTAAACCTTACCTAACCCTAAGGTCCGTCACTATCGCACACTTACCCGGCCCTAACCCTAACTCACTTAACCCCCCTAACCCTAACTCACTTAACCCACCCCTATCGCCCCTAACCCTAACTCACTTAACCCACCCCTATCGCCTCGCCCTAACCCTAACTCACTTAACCCACCCCTATCGCCCCTAACCCTAACTCACTTAACCCACCCCTATCCCCACAGACCGTCAATCTCCACACTTACCTGCCTCGCACCCTAACGTCCGTCACTACCGCATACTCACACAGCCTTTCCCCATGTCGGCATCCTCGGCGTTGGTGTTGTCATCCGTCGTGTCGGTCTTCTGCATTGTCGATGTTCTGCCACTCGCGATTCGCGTCGGTCTTCTTCGTTTTCGATCTTCTGGAGCTCCGAATTCCGCTGTCGGTCTTCTGGCTGAAGTCAGGTAGAACCATATATATACACATATATATATATATATATATATATATTATATATATATATATATATATGGGATCTGGACACATGCTTGACTAGCATATGTCTGAATCACAAAACATCGAACACACATACACGAAAGTGTTTAACATCGACAAGCGCTTCCTTGTATGTGTGCCTGTTCCGTAGATCGGACTACAGTGCAGGTAAGGAAAAACTCCCTTTTCCTCACTGTAGTGCAATCTCGGAGTGAGAATAATAAAGTGGGGGGGGTGAAGCCCCCCTGCAGAAATGTAGATTTTTTTTTTGAACTACACATACATGGAAGCGCTTTTCGATGTTAAGCGCTTTCATGTATGTGTGTTCGATGTTTTGTGATTCGGACATATGCTATTCGAGCATGTGTCCTAGACCCATATATATATATATATATATATATATATATATATATATATATATATATATATATATATATACATATATATATATATATATTGGCCTTAATAATAAGCTTTCTATTAAAACAATTTTATGCCCTAGACAATTAGTCAAAATCAAATGTAACTGATGTTACTATAAGAAGGAATGTGTTTTTGATATACTGATATTTTATGATATAATTAAGGACACCAATACATTTTGCATTATTTTTACTGGTTTTGAGTGGCTGCCTTTTACTAGTATGCTGTTTAATTATTTAGAATAGCAAGTCCGGCATTTCCCATTCAGTTTTCATTTTCCACTTTGGTTTTTAGTATGTGATATTCTTATTTCTTTTTTCAGGTCAGACAAGAATATAAGAAGATACTCTGTCCAAGGAAAGATCAAAAGAAAGAAACTGATACTGCTACTTATAATATCATATTACCATCAGTATCTAATACAACATCTAACGTCACATTACCATCAGTGAGTCTCCATTTACAATGTAATTTTTTGTTACAAACAAGGATCAAGGAATACAATTATTTCTTTTTCACAGAATATCAAATTGTACATGTACGATTGTGCATCTGTGTGTGTGTGTGTGTGTGTGTGTGTGTGTGTGTGTGTGTGTGTGTGTGTGTGTGTGTGTGTGTGAGTGTCTGCATTTGACTGAGTCGCAGTCCCCCTTTCCTGCAATGACCCAGTAAATAGTAAAAAGTGAAAAGTTTCAAAGCATTACCCCAGACTTAAATGATATAATGCCTAATAGACTGCACAAAATTTTTGACAACCTGCACTTGCAATCCAGGAAATGGCAGTTTTGGATGCCACAGTCTAAATGGCTCAAATGTAATGCATAATGATAAATTTTTGTGGGAGGTAATACCTCCTAAACCCCAAGCAGTTTTTTTTTTTTTTTTCGTGTACTGTACCACTGCTTTATTGTTATTTCCTCTAAGTTTTTATAACTCAGAAACAAGAGTTTTCCCCAACTGCCTGCCCCCCCCCCCCCAAACTCATGGCATTAGCTACAAAAATACAGTTTGCATTCTTAGGCTGAAAATGGGTATACAAATTCCACAAATATCATAGTTTTTAACAAAGTAATGAATAAGCATTAACTTTGAATAATCTTGCCAGCTTTCATGAAGTGAATGCATATGACAAAGACATTTATTAAGTAAATACATTTTTCTGCGAGATAAAATAACTTTGTTCTTAGAAATTAAGATTTAAATATTCCTTATGCTATTTGCTTATGGGACCAGCAGTTTATGAGCCAGTTCTAAATGTCAGATGTGGTACCTTGGCAGCAAAAATAAGCAATAATGTAGAGTACCAAACAGATTTGAACTACAAGAGCAGTGAGCAGCTTTGTGCAGATTAAAAGCTGTGTTTTCCTGATGGACTCGAGATGGGTGCAGAGGAGGCTGTATTTTCCTGATGGACTTAGGGTAGACACAGAAGAGGCTGTGTTTTCATGATAGACTTGGTGTGGGTGCAGATGAGGCTGTGATGCTCATTTTAAGGTATAAGTGCCTTGTGTGTCACTTTTGATCACTGCATATGCTAGTACATCTTTAAAGCATTTCACTTATCTCTATAAGATGAAAAGTCAACTATTCTTAATTCCTTGAATAATGATTCATTTAATTTAATGTCATCAGCTTTATTTAAGTGGTCATGCCTAAGCATTTTACAAAGACTATAATTAAATATATTTAAATGAAGCCAGCTCTGTTTATATGCAAGGATAAAGCCATGGCTATAACTCAGGTGACCCATGTTTGATTGATAGCTTAGGCACTTGCTGAAGTTGACTTAGGAAGAAGAGGAGAAAAATAACTAAGCTCATTCTCAAGGGGAGGGGTACGGTGCATGTCTGGGGTACACAAATTGCATCAATTTCCTCTAAGGAGACAACAGAAGTGTGCATGATGTGCTTATTCCAGGAGAACAGGAGGCTTACGTGTGGTCATGTAAGATGTGATCAAGAGGTTGGGTGGAGTCATGGGAAATATGACTTCTGAGGGCACTCATAGCAGTATAGAGAAAAAAGCACATCACAGGTGACTGGAGAACAAGAATTTAGTGCCAGTGAACAAAGGCAAATGGGGATATTCACAACTGTGAGTAGTATAGAGGTTTCAAACTCCTGTCACACTGTATGAAAGATCTGGAAAGGGTGACTGATAAATGAAAACCCAGAGTAGTAGAAAGTAGGATGTTAGATGAGCAGTATGGATTCAGATTTATGAATATACAGATTATTATTCATTGAAATGGGTTTGGATTCAGATTAGGATGCAGCATAGCTAACCCAATGTTTGCAGTGAGATGGGTTTGGCTTCAGATTAGGATGCAGCATAGCTAACCCAATGTTTGCAGTGAGATGGGTTTGGATTCAGATGAGGATGCAGCATAGCTAGCCCAATGTTTGCAGTGAGATGAGCTTGGATTCAGATTAGAATGTAGCATAGTTTACCCAATGTTTGCAGTGAGATGGGCTTGGATTCAGATTAGGATGTAGCATAGCTAATCCAATGTTTGCAATGAGATGGGTTTGGATTCAGATTAGGATGCAGCAGAGCTTACCCAATGTTTGCAGTGAGATGGGTTTGGATTCAGATTAAGATGCAGCATAGTTTACCCAATGTTTGCAGTAAACTGGGTTTGGATTCAGATTAGGATGTAGCATAGCTAATCCAATGTTTGCAATGAGATGGGTTTGGATTCAGATTAGGATGCAGCATAGCTAACCCACTGTTTGCAATGAGATGGGCTTGGATACAGATTAGGATGCAGCATAGTTTACCCAATGTTAGCAGTGGGATGGGTTTGGATTCAGATTAGGATGCAGCATAGCTAACCCAATGTTTGCAGTGAGATGGGTTTGGATTCAGATTAGGATGCAGCATAGCTAACCCAATGTTTGCAGTGAGATGGGTTTGGATTCAGATTAGGATGCAGCATAGTTTACCCAATGTTTGCAGTGAGATGGGTTTGGATTCAGATTAGGATGCAGCATAGCTAACCCAAATTTGCAGTGAGATGGGCTTGGATTCAGATTAGGATGCAGCATAGCTAACCCAATGTTTGCAGTGAGATGGGTTTGGATTCAGATTAGGATGTAGCATAGCTAATCCAATGTTTGCAATGAGATGGGTTTGGATTCAGATTAGGATGCAGCATAGCTAACCCAATGTTTGCAATGAGATGGGTTGGGATTCAGATTAGGATGCAGCATAGCTAACCCAATGTTTGCAATGAGATGGGTTTAGATACAGATTAGGATGCAGCATAGTTTACCCAATGTTAGCAGTGAGATGAGTTTGGATTCAGATTAGGATGCAGCATAGCTAACCCAATGTTTGCAGTGAGATGGGTTTGGATTCAGATTAGGATGCAGCATAGCTAACCCAATGTTTGCAGTGAGATGGGTTTGGATTCAGATTAGGATGCTGCATAGTTTACCCAATGTTTGCAGTGAGATGGGTTTGGATTCAGATTAGGATGCAGCATAGCTAACCCAAATTTGCAGTGAGATGGGTTTGGATTCAGATTAGGATGCAGCATAGCTAACCTGATATTTGCAGTGAGATGGGTTTGGATTCAGATTAGGATGCAGCAGAGTTTACCCAATGTTTGAAGTGAGATTGGTTTGGATTCAGATTAGGATGCAGCATAGCTAACCTGATATTTGCAGTGAGATGGGTTTGGATTCAGATTAGGATGCAGCAGAGTTTACCCAATGTTTGCAGTGAGATAGGTTTGGATTCAGATTAGGATGCAGCATAGCTAACCCAATGTTTGCAGTGAGATGGGTTTGGATTCAGATTAAAATGCAGCATAGCTAATCCAATGTTTGCAGTGAGACAGATAGTTGAGAATAAGCTAGACAACAGAAAAGAGCCCAACCAAACATTCCTAGATTTAAAGAAAGCATAAGAAAAGGTGCCAAAAAGTTGATTTGGACAGAACAGATGTAGTTCAAACTCCCAGAAACAATGGTAAAAGTATTGCAGATGATGTACAAGAAACCATGGCACAAATACAAACAGTGTTCGGACTCACAGAGGGATTCCCAGTGGGAGTGAATATTCAACAAGTTCAGCTCTGAACCCACTGCTGTTCATACTGGTGATGGACTACATTGGCAAGCAGGTTAGAGGGGACAAATAAATAAAATTGCTGTATGCAGATGATGTGGCATTATATCAAGAACTTCAGCAAATGATAGGGAAATGGAATGCAAAACTAAAGGCAAACATGATGAAACTGAGTTCAGGTAAGAGTTGTAATGGCAGCAGATGGGGAAATCAGAAGAAACTGAAAATTAAGCTAGAAGGGGAATGCAGTGGAACAGGTTACTAGTTTTAAGTATGTGGAAAGCATGGTTGAAGAGAAGCAAACTCTGAATGAGGAGGTGAAAGCTAGAAACAGACAAGCTGCAGCCAAGTGGCACAGGGTGTTAGGGGTAGTCGATGACAGAATAATGCCAAAGAAGCTGAAAACTAAGGTGTACAAAACAGTGGCTGCAAACAGTGCTACTGTATGGTACAGAAACCTAAATAGTGAATACAGAGCAGTTGAGAAAGCTAGAGGTGATGAAGAAGAAGTGCCTGAAATGGGTGGTAGCACACACAATGTAGGACAGATGAAGAAATGAGGACATCAGAGGAGAAGCCTAAGTAGCACCAACTGCAGAGAAGGTCAAAGAGAACAGATTGTGGTGGTTCAAGCATATTTGCAGAAAAACAGAAGACAATCTGATGA